>NW_025955961.1:0-41738 GCF_023159225.1 Perognathus longimembris pacificus | reverse complement strand
AGGGGAAAGGATAATGTACTGGGAACTCCTCAGAAGAATCTGATTTGTGGTGAGGGGAGAGAGATAAAAGCTCATTTAGGAACGACAAGAACATGCTGCGTAGGTAGCTCTTTATCAGTAAATATCTCCACTGAGATTAAGAAAAGCAGTAGCTTAATAAATTAAGTACTTCCTGGTATGGTTACTGTACTGGTAACTCCCCAAAAGAATCTGGATTGTGGTGAGTGAACAGAGAAAAAAGCTCATTTAGGACCTGCACTTACGAAGAGGGTAGGCAGCTGTATATCAGGAGTATCCATTCTGAGAATAAAAACAGCTGGAGCTTGTAAAGGTAATTACACAGGGGAAAGGATAATGTACTGGGAACTCCTCAGAAGAATGTGATTTGTGGTGAGGGGAGAGGGATAAATGCTCATTTAGGCACGACATGAACATGCTGCGTAGGTAGCTGTTTATCAGTAAATATCTCCACTGAGATTAAGAAAAGCAGTAGCTTAATAAATTAAGTACTTGCTGGTATGGTAACTGTACTGGTAACTCCCCAAAAGAATCTGGATTGTTGTGAGGGAACAGAGAAAAAAGCTCATTTAGCACCTGCACTTACTAAGGGGGTAGGCAGCTGTATATCAGGGAGTAAACCTTCTGAGAATAAAAACAGCTGGAGCTTGTTAAGGTAATAACACAGGGGAAAGGATAATATACTGGGAACTCCTCAGAAGCATCTGATTTGTGGTGAGGGCAGAGAGATAAAAGCTCATTTAGGAACGACATGAACATGCTGCGTAGGTAGCTGTTTATCAGTAAATATCTCACTGAGATTAAGGAAAGCAGTAGCTTAATAAATTAAGTACTTCTTGGTATGGTTACTGTACTGGTAACTCCCCCAAAAGAATGTGGATTGTGGTGAGGGAACAGAGAAAAAAGCTCATTTAGGACCTGCACTTACGAAGGGGGTAGGCAGCTGTATATCAGGGAGTAAACCTTCTGAGAATAAAAACAGCTGGAGCTTGTTAAGGTAATTACACAGGGGATAGGATAATGTACTGGGAACTCCTCAGAAGAATCTGATTTTTGGTGAGGGGAGAGAGATAAAAGCTCATTTAGGAACGACATGAACACGCTGCGTAGGTAGCTGTTTATCAGTAAATATCTCCACTGAAATTAAGAAAAGCAGTAGCTTAATAAATTAAGTACTTCCTGGTATGGTTACTGTAGTGGTAACTCCCCAAAAGAACCTGGATTGTGGTGAGGGAACAGAGAAAAAAGCTCATTTAGGACCTGCACTTACGAAGGGGGTAGGCAGCTGTATATCAGGGAGTAAACCTTCTGAGAATAAAAACAGCTGGAGCTTGTTAAGTAATTACACAGGGGAAAGGATAATGTACTGGGAACTCCTCAGAAGAATCTGATTTGTGGTGAGGGGAGAGACATAAAAGCTCATTTAGGAACGACATGAACATGCTGCGTATGTAGCTGTTTATCAGTAAATATCTCCACTGAGATTAAGAAAAGCAGTAGCTTAATAAATTAAGTACTTCCTGGTATGGTTTCTGTACTGGTAACTCCCCAAAAGAATGTGGATTGTGGTGAGGGAACAGAGAAAAAAGCTCATTTAGGACCTGCACTTACGAAGGGCGTAGGCAGCTGTATATCAGGGAGTAAACCTTCTGAGAATAAAAACAGCTGGAGCTTGTTAAGGTAAATACACAGGGGAAAGGATAATGTACTGGGAACTCCTCAGAAGAATCTGATTTGTGGTGATGGGAGAACGTAAAAGCTCATTTATGAACGACATGAACATGCTGCATAGGTAGCTGTTTATTAGTAAATATCTCCAATGAGATTAAGAAAAGCAGTAGCTTAATAAATTAAGTACTTCCTGGTATGGTTATTATACTGGTAACTACCCAAAGAATCTGGATCTGGATTGTGGTGAGGGAACAGACAAAAGAGCTCATTAAGGACCTGCACTTACGAAGGGGGTAGGCAGCTGTATATCAGGGAATATTCCTTCTGAGAATAAAAACAGCTGGAGCTTTTTAAGGTAATTACACAGGGAAAGGATAATGTACTGGGAACTCCTCAGAAGAATCTGATTTTTGGTAAGGGGAGAGAGATAAAAGGTCATTTAGGAACGACATGAAAATGCTGCATAGGTAGCTGTTTATCAGTAAATATCTCCACTGAGTTTAAGAAAAGCAGTAGCTTAATAAATTTAGTACTTCCTGGTATGGTTACTGTACTGGTAACTCGCCAAAAGAATCTGTATTGAGGTGAGGGAACAGAGAAAAAAGCTCATTTAGGACCTGCACTTACGAAGGGGGTAGGCAGCTGTATATCAGTGAGTAAACCTTCTGAGAAGAAAAACAGCTGGAGCTTGTTAAGGTAATTACACAGGGGAAAGGATAATGTACCTGGGAAATCCTCAAAAGAATCTGATTTGTGTTGAGGGGAGAGAGGAAAAAGCTCATTTAGGAACGACATGAAAATGCTGCATAGGTAGCTATTTATCAGTAAATATCTCCACTCAGATTAAGAAAAGCAGTAGCTTAATAAATTAAGTACTTCCTGGTATGGTTACTGTACTAGTAACTCCCCAAAAGAATCTGGATTGTGGTGAGGGAACAGAGAAAAAGGCTCATTTAGGACCTGTATTTACGAAGGGGGGTAGGCAACTGTATATCAGGGAGTATCCCTTCAGAGTATAAAAACAGGTGGAGCTTGTTAAGGTCATTATACAGGGGAAAGGATAATGTACTGGGAACTCCTCAGAAGAATCTGATTTGTGGTTAGGGGAGAGAGATAAAAGCTCATTTAAGAATGACATGAAAATGCTGCATAGGTAGCTATTTATCAGTAAATATCTCCACTCAGATTAAGAAAAGCAGTAGCTTAATAAATTAAGTACTCCTGATATGGTTACTGTACTGGTAACTCCCCAAAAGAATCTGGATTGTGGTGAGGGAACAGAGAAAAAAGCTCATTTAGGACCTCCATTTACGAAGGGAGTAGGCAGCTGTATATCAGGGAGTATCCCTTCTGAGAATAAAAACAGCTGGAGCTTGTTAAGGTAATTACACAGGGGAAAGTATAATTTACTGGGAACTCCTCAGAAGAATCTGATTTGTGGTGAGGGGAGAGAGATAAAAGCTCATTTAGGAACGATATGAACATGCTGCGTAGGTAGCTGTTTATCAGTAATATCTCCACTGAGATTAAGAAAAGCAGTAGCTTAATAAATTAAGTACTTCCTGGTATGGTTACTGTACTGGAAACTCCCCAAAAGAATCTGGATTGTGGTGAGGGAACAGAGAAAAAAGCTCATTTAGGACCTGCACTTACGAAGGGTTAGGCAGCTGTATATCAGGGAGTAACCTTCTGAGAATAAAAACAGCTGGAGCTTGGTAAGGTAATTACACAGGGGAAAGGATAATGTACTGGGAACTCCTCAGAAGAATCTGATTTGTGGTGAGGGGAGAGAGATAAAAGCTCATTTAGGCACGACAAGAACATGCTGCATACGTAGCTGTTTATCAGTAAATATCTCCACTGAGATTAAGAAAAGCAGTAGCTTAATAAATTAAGTACTTCCTGGTATGGTTACTGTACTGGTAACTCCCCAAAAGAATCTGGATTGTGGTGAGGGAACAGAGAAATAAGCTCATTTAGCACCTGCACTTACGAAGGGGGTAGGCAGCTGTATATCAGGGAGTAAACCTTCTGAGTATAAAAACAGCTGGAGCTTGTTAAGGTAAATACACAGGGGAATGGATAATGTACTGGGAACTCCTCAGAAGAATCTGATTTGTGGTGAGGGGAGAGAGATAAAAGCTCATTTAGGAACGACATGAACATGCTGCGTAGGTAGCTGTTTATCAGTAAATATCTCCATTGAGATTAAGAAAAGCAGTAGCTTAATAAATTAGGTACTTCCTGGTATGGTTACTGTACTGGTAACTCCCCAAAAGAATCTTGATTGCGGTGAGGGAACAGAGAGAAATGCTGAATCAGGACCTGCACTTACGAAGGGGGTAGGCAACTGTATATCAGGGAGTAAATCTTCTGAGAATAAAAACAGCTGGAGCTTGTTAAGGTAATTACACCGGGGAAAGGATAATGTACTGGGAACTCCTCAGAAGAATCTGATTTTTGGTGAGGGGAGAGAGATAAATGCTCATTTAGGAACGACATGAACATGCTGCGTAGGTAGCTGTTTATCAGTAAATATCTCCACTGAGATTAAGAAAAGCAGTAGCTTAATAAATTAAGTACTTCCTGGTATGGTTACTGTACTGGTAACTCCCCAAAAGAATCTGGATTGTGGTGAGGGAACAGAGAAAAAAGCTCATTTAGGACCTGCACTTACGAAGGGCTAGGCAGCTGTATATCAGGGAGTAAACCTTCTGAGAATAAAAACAGCTGGAGCTTGTTAAGGTAATTACACAGGGGAAACGATAGTGTACTGGGAACTCCTCAGAAGAATCTGATTTGTGGTGAGGGGAGAGAGATAAAAGCTCATTTAGGAACGACATGAACATGCTGCGTAGGTAGCTGTTTATCAGTAAATATCTCCACTGAGATTAAGAAACGCAGTAGCTTAATAAATTAAGTACTTCCTGGTATGGTTACTGTACTGGTAACTCCCCAAAAGAATCTGGATTGTGGTGAGTGAACAGAGAAAAAGGCTCATTTAGGACCTGCACTTACGAAGAGGGTAGGCAGCTGTATATCAGGAGTATCCATTCTGAGAATAAAAACAGCTGGAGCTTGTTAAGGTAATTACACAGGGGAAAGGATAATGTACTGGGAACTCCTCAGAAGAATGTGATTTGTGGTGAGGGGAGAGAGATAAATGCTCATTTAGGCACGACATGAACATGCTGCGTAGGTAGCTGTTTATCAGAAACTATCTCCACTGAGATTAAGAAAAGCAGTAGCTTAATAAATTAAGTACTTGCTGGTATGGTATCTGTACTGGTAACTCCCCAAGAGAATCTGGATTGTGGTGAGGGAACAGAGAAAAAAGCTCATTTAGCACCTGCACTTACGAAGGGGGTAGGCAGCTGTATATCAGGGAGTAAACCTTCTGAGAATAAAAACAGCTGGAGCTTGTTAAGGTAATTACACATGGGAAAGGATAATGTACTGGGAACTCCTCAGAAGAATCTGATTTGTGGTGAGGGGAGAGAGATAAAAGCTCATTTAGGAACGACATGAACGTGCTGCTTAGGTAGCTGTTTATCAGTAAAATATCTCCACTGAGATTAAGAAAAGCAGTAGCTTAATAAATTAAGTACTTCCTGGTATGGTTACTGTACTGGTAACTCCCCAAAAGAATGTGGATTGTGGTGAGGGAACAGAGAAAAAAGCTCATTTAGGACCTGCACTTACGAAGGGCCTAGGCAGCTGTATATCAGGGAGTAAACCTTCTGAGAATAAAAACAGCTGGAGCTTGTTCAGGTAATTACACAGGGAAAAGGATAATGTACTGGGAACTCCTCAGAAGAATCTGATTAATGGTGATGGGAGAGACGTAAAAGCTCATTTATGAACGACATGAACATGCTGCATAGGTAGCTGTTTATCAGTAAATATCTCCAATGAGATTAAGAAAAGCAGTAGCTTAATAAATTAAGTACTTCCTGGTATGGTTATTATACTGGTAACTACCCAAAAAATCTGGATCTGGATTGTGGTGAGGGAACAGAGAAAAGAGCTCATTAAGGACCCTGCACTTACGAAGGGGGTAGGCAGTTGTATATCAAGGAGTAAACCTTCTGAGAATAAAAACAGCTGGAGCTTGTTAAGGTAATTACACAGGGAAAGGAAAATGTACTGGGAACTCCTCAGTAGAATCTGATTTGTGGTGAGGGGAGAGAGATAACAGCTCAATTAGGAACGACATGAAAATGCTGCACAGGTAGCTGTTTATCAGTAAATATCTCCACTGAGATTAAGAAAAGCAATAGCTTAATAAATTAAGTACTTCCTGGCATGGTTACTCTACTAGTAACTCCCCAAAGAATCTGGATTGTCGTAAGGGAACAGAGAAATAAAAGCTCATTTATGACCTGCACTTACGAAGGGGGTAGGCAGCTGTATATCAGGTAATATTCCTTCTGAGAATAAAAACAGGTGGAGCTTTTTAACGTAATTACACAGGGGAAAGGATAATGTACTGGGAACTCCTCAGAAGAATCTGATTTTTGGTGAGGGGAGAGAGATAAAAGCTCATTTAAGAACGACATGAAAATGCTGCATAGGTAGCTGTTTATCAGTAAATATCTCCACTGAGTTTAAGAAAAGCAGTAGCTTAATAAATTAAGTACTTCCTGGTATGGTTACTGTACTGGTAACTCCCCAAAAGAATCTGTATTGTGATGAGGGAACAGAGAAAAAAGCTCATTTAGGACCTGCACTTACGAAGGGCCTAGGCAGCTGTATATCAGGGAGTAAACCTTCTGAGAATAAAAACAGCTGGAGCTTGTTCAGGTAATTACACAGGGGAAAGGATAATGTACTGGGAAATCCTCAAAAGAATCTGATTTGTGTTGAGGGGAGAGAGGTAAAAGCTCATTTAGGAAAGACATGAACATGCGGCGTAGGTAGCTGTTTATCAGTAAATATCTCCACTGAGATTAAGAAAAGCAATAGCTTAATAAATTAAGTACTTCCTGGCATGGTTACTGTACTAGTAACTCCCCCAAAAGAATCTGGATTGTGGTGAGGGAACAGAGAAAAAGGCTCATTTAGGACCTGTACTTACGAAGGGGGGTAGGCAACTGTATATCAGGGAGTATCCCTTCTGAGTAAAAAAAACAGGTGGAGCTTGTTAAGGTAATTATACAGGGGAAAGGATAATGTAATGGGAACTCCTCAGAAGTATCTGATTTGTGGTGAGGGGAGAGAGATAAAAGCTCATTTAAGAATGACATGAAAATGCTGCATAGGTAGCTATTTATCAGTAAATATCTCCACTCAGATTAAGAAAAGCAGTAGCTTAATAAATTAAGTACTTCCTGATATGGTTACTGTACTGGTAACTCCCCAAAAGAATCTGGATTGAGGTGAGTGAACAGAGAAAAAAGCTCATTTAGGACCTGCATTTACGAAGGGAGTAGGCAGCTGTATATCCAGGGAGTAAACCTTCTGAGAATAAAAACAGCTGGAGCTTGTTAAGGTAATTACACAGGGGAAAGGAAAGTGTACTGGGAACTCCTCAGAAGAATCTGAATTGTGGTAAGGGGAGAGAGATAAAAGCTCATTTAGGAACGACATGAACATGCTGCGTACGTAGCTGTTTATCAGTAAATATCTCCACTGAGATTAAGAAACGCAGTAGCTTAATAAATTAAGTACTTCCTGGTATGGTTACTGTACTGGTAACTCCCCAAAAGAATCTGGATTGTGGTGAGGGAACAGAAAAAAAATGCTCATTTAGGACCTGCACTTACGAAGGGGGTAGGCAGCTGTATATCAAGGAGTAAACCTTCTGAAAATAAAAACAGCTGGAGCTTGTTAAGGTAATTACACAGGGGAAAGGATAATGTACTGGGAACTCCTCATAAGAATCTGATTTGTGGTGAGGGGAGAGATAAAAGCTCATTTAGGAACGACATGAACATGCTGCGTAGGTAGCTGTTTATCATTAAATATCTCCACTGAGATTAAGAAAAGCAGTAGCTTAATAAATTAAGTACTTCCTGGTATGGTTACTGTACTGGTAACTCCCCAAAAGAATCTGGATTGTGGTGAGGGAACATAGAAAAAAGCTCATTTAGGACCTGCACTTACGAAGGGGGTAGGCAGCTGTATATCAGGGAGTAAACCTTCTGAGAATAAAAACAGCTGGAGCTTGTTAAAATAATTACACAGGGGAAAGGATAATTTACTGGGAACTCCTCAGAAGAGTCTGATTTGTGGTGAGGGGAGAGAGATAAAAGCTCATTTAGGAACGACATGAACATGCTGCGTAGGTAGCTGTTTATCAGTAAATATCTCCACTGAGATTAAGAAAAAGCAGTAGCTTAATAACTTAAGTACTTCCTGGTGTGGTTACTGTACTGGTAACTCCCCAAAATAATCTGGATTGTGGTGAGGGGAACAGAGAAAAAAGCTCATTTAGGACCTGCACTTAGGAAGGGGGTAAGCAGCAGTATATCAGGGAGTAAACATTCTGAGAATAAAAACAGCTGAGCTTGTTAAGGTAATTACACAGGGGAAAGGATAATGTACTGGGAACTCCTCAGAAGAATCTGATTTGTGGTGAGGGGAGAGAGATAAAAGCTCGTTTAAGAACTACATGAACATGCTGCGTAGGTAGCTGTTTATCAGTAAATATCTCCACTGAGATTAAGAAAAGCAGTAGCTTAATAAATTAAGTACTTCCTGGTATGGTTACTGTACTGGTAACTCCCAAAAGAATCTGGATTGTGGTGAGGGAACAGAGAAAAAAGCTCATTTAGGACCTGCACTTACGAAGGGGGTAGGCAGCTGTATATCAGGGAGTAAACCTTCTGAGAATAAAAACAGCTGGAGCTTGTTAAAATAATTACACAGGGGGAAAGGATAATATACTGGGAACTCCTCAGAAGAGTCTGATTTGTGGTGAGGGGAGAGAGATAAAAGCCTCATTTAGGAACGACATGAACATGCTGCGTAGGTAGCTGTTTATCAGTAAATATCTCCACTGAGATTAAGAAAAGCAGTAGCTTAATAACTTAAGTACTTCCTGGTGTGGTTACTGTACTGGTAACTCCCCAAAAGAATCTGGATTGTGGTGAGGCAACAGAGAAAAAAGCTCATTTAGGACCTGCACTTACGAAGGGGGTAGGCAGCTGTATATCAGGGAGTAACCTTCTGAGAATAAAAACAGCTGGAGCTTGGTAAGGTAATTACACAGGGGAAAGGATAATGTACTGGGGAACTCCTCAGAAGAATCTGATTTGTGGTGAGGGGAGAGAGATAAAAGCTCATTTAGGAACGACATGAACATGCTGCCAACGTAGCTGTTTATCAGTAAATATCTCCACTGAGATTAAGAAAAGCAGTAGCTTAATGAATTAAGTACTTCCTGCTATGGGTACTGTACTGGTAACTCCCCAAACGAATCTGGATTGTGGTGAGGGAATAGAGAAAAAAGCTGATTTAGGACCTGCACTTACGAAGGGGGTAGGCAGCTGTATATCACGGAGTAAACCTTCTGAGAATAAAAACAGCTGGAGCTTGTTAAGGTAATTACACAGGTGAAAGGATAATGTACTGGGAACTCCTCAGATGAATCTGATGTGTGGTGAGGGGAGAGAGATAAAAGCTCATTTAAGAACGACATGAACATGCTGCGTAGGTAGTTGTTTATCAGTAATATCTCCACTGAGATTAAGAAAAGCAGTAGCTTAATAAATTAAGTACTTCCTGGTATGGTTACTGTACTGGTAACTCCCCCAAAAGAATCTGGATTGTGGTGAGGGAACAGAGAAAAAAGCTCATTTAGGACCTGCACTTACGAAGGGGGTAGGCAACTATATATCAGGGAGTAAACCTTCTGAGAATAAAAACAGCTGGAGCTGGTTAAGGTAATTACACAGGGGAAAGGATAATGTACCGGGAACTCCTCAGAAGAATCTGAATGTGGTGAGGGGAGAGAGATAAAAGCTCATTTAGGAACGACATGAACATGCTGCGTAGGTAGCTGTTTATCAGTAAATATCTCCACTGAGATTAAGAAAAGCAGTAGCTTAATAAATTAAGTACTCCCTGTATGGATACTGTTCTGGTCACCTCCCCAAAAGAATCTGGATTGTGGTGAGGGAAACAGAGAAAAAAGCTCATTTATTACCTGAACTTACGAAGGGGTAGCAACTGTATATCAGAGAGTAAACCTTCTGAGAATAAAAACAGCTGGAGCTTGTTAAGGTATTTACACAGGGGAAAGGATAATGTACTGGGAACTCCTCCGAAGAATCTGATTTTTGGTGAGGGGAGAGAGATAAAAGCTCATTTAGGAACGACATGAACATGCTGCGTAGATCGCTGTTTATCAGTAAATATCTGCACTGAGATTAAGAAAAGCAGTAGCTTAATAAATTAAGTACTTCCTGGTATGGTTACTGTACTGGTAACACCCCAAAAGAGTCTGGATTGTGGTGTGGTAACAGAGAAAAAAAGCTCATTTAGGACCTGCACTTACGAAGGGGGTAGGCAGCTGTATATCAGGGAGTAAACCTTCTGAGAATAAAAACAGCTGGAGCTTGTTAAGGTAATTACACAGGTGAAAGGATAATGTACTGGGAATTCCTCAGAAGAATCTGATTTCTGTGTGAGGGGAGAGAGATAAAAGCTCATTTAGGAACGACATGAACATGCTGCGTAGGTAGCTGTTTATTAGTAAATATCTCCACTGAGATTAAGAAAAGCAGTAGCTTAATAAATTAAGTACTCTCTGTATGGATACTGTTCTGGTAACTCCCCAAAATAATCTGGATTGTGGTGAGGGAACAGAGAAAAAAAGTTCATTTAGGACCTGCACTTACGAGGGGTAGGCATCTGTATATCAGGGAGTAAACCTTCTGAGAATAAAAACAGCTGGAGCTTGTTAAGGTAATTACACAGGGGAAAGATATGTACTGGGAACTCCTCAGAAGAATCTGATTTGTGGTGAGGGGAGAGAGATAAAAGCTCATTTAGGAACGACATGAACATGCTGCGTAGATCGCTGTTTATCAGTAAATATCTGCACTGAGATTAAGAAAAGCAGTAGCTTAATAAATTAAGTACTTCCTGGTATGGTTACTGTACTGGTAACACCACAAAAGAGTCTGGATTGTGGTGAGGTAACAGAGAAAAAAGCTCATTTAGGACCTGCACTTACGAAGGGGTTAGGCAGCTGTATATCAGGGAGTAAACCTTCTGAGAATAAAAACAGCTGGAGCTTGTTAAGGTAATTACACAGGTGAAAGGATAATGTACTGGGAATTCCTCAGAAGAATCTGATTTGTGGTGAGGGGAGAGAGATAAAAGCTCATTTAGGAACGACATGAACATGCTGCGTAGGTAGCTGTTTATCAGTAAATATTCCACTGAGATTAAGAAAAAGCAGTAGCTTAATAAATTAAGTACTCCCTGTATGGATACTGTTCTGGTAACTCCCAAAATAATCTGGATTGTGGTGAGGGAACAGAGAAAAAAGCTCATTTAGGACCTGCACTTACGAGGGGTAGGCATCTATATATCAGGGAGTAAACCTTCTGAGAATAAAAACAGCTGGAGCTTGTTAAGGTAATTACACAGGGGAAAGGATAATGTACTGGGAATTCCTCAGAAGAATCTGATTTGTGGTGAGGGGAGAGAGATAAAAGCTCATTTAGGAACGACATGAACATGCTGCGTAGGTAGCTGTTTATTAGTAAAATATATCCACTGTGATTAAGAAAAGCAGTAGCTTAATAAATTAAGTACTCCCTGTATGGATACTGTTCTGGTAACTCCCCAAAATAATCTGGATTGTGGTGAGGGAACAGAGAAAAAAACCTCATTTAGTACCTGCACTTACGAGGGGTAGGCATCTGTATATCAGGGAGTAAACCTTCTGAGAATAAAAACAGCTGGAGCTTGTTAAGGTAATTACAGAGGGGAAAGGATATGTCCTGGGAACTCCTCAGAAGAATCTGATTTGTGGTGAGGGGAGAGAGATAAAAGCTCATTTAGGAACGACATGAACATGGTGCGTAGATCGCTGTTTTTCAGTAAATATCTGCACTGAGATTAAGAAAAGCAGTAGCTTAATAAATTAAGTACTTCCTGGTATGGTTACTGTACTGGTAACACCCCAAAAGAGTCTGGATTGTGGTGAGGTAACAGAGAAAAAAGCTCATTTAGGACCTGCACTTACGAAGGGGGTAGGCAGCTGTATATCAGGGAGTAAACCTTCTGAGAATAAAAACAGCTGGAGCTTGTTAAGGGTAATTACACAGGTGAAAGGAAAATGTACTGGGAATTCCTCAGAAGAATCTGATTTGTGGTGAGGGGAGAGAGATAAAAGCTCATTTAGGAACGACATGAACATGCTGCGTAGGTAGCTGTTTATCAGTAAATATCTCCACTGAGATTAAGAAAAGCAGTAGCTTAATAAATTAAGTACTCCCTGTATGGATACTGTTCTGGTAACTCCCCCAAAATAATCTGGATTGTGGTGAGGGAACAGAGAAAAAAGGCTCATTTAGGACCTGCACTTACGAGGGGTAGGCATCTATATATCAGGGAGTAACCTTCTGAGAATAAAAACAGCTGGAGCTTGTTAAGGTAATTACACAGGGGAAAGGATATGTACTGGGTACTCCTCAGAAGAATCTGATTTGTGGTGAGGGGAGAGAGATAACAGCTCATTTAGGAACGACATGAACATGCTGCGTAGGTAGCTGTTTATCAGTAAATTATCTCCAATGAGTTTAAGAAAAGCAGTAGCTTAATAAATTAAGTACTTCCTGGTATGGTTACTGTACTGGTAACTCCCCAATAGAATCTGGATGTGGTGAGGGAACAGAGAAAAAAGCTCATTTAGGACCTGCACTTACGAAGGGGATAGGCAGCTGTATATCAGGGAGTAAACCTTCTGAGAATAAAAACAGCTGGAGCTTGTTAAGGTAATTACACATGGGAAAGGATAATGTACTGGGAACTCTCAGAAGAATCCGATTTGTGGTGAGGGGAGAGAGATAAAAGCTCATTTAGGAACGACATGAACATGCTGCGTAGGTAGCTGTTTATCAGTAAATATCTCCACTGAGATTAAAAGCAGTAGCTTAATAAATTAAGTACTTCCTGGTATGGTTACTGTACTGGAAACACCCCAAAAGAATCTGGATTGTGGTGAGGGAACAGAGAAAAAAGCCAATTTAGGACCTGCACTTACGAAGGGGGTAGGCAGCTGTATATCAGGGAGTAAACCTTCTGAGAATAAAAACAGCTGGAGCTAGTTAAGGTAATTACACAGGGGAAAGGATAATGTACTGGGAACTCCTCAGAAGAATCTGATTTGTGGTGAGGGGAGAGAGATAAAAGCTCATTTAGGAACGACATGAACATGCTGCGTAGGTAGCTGTTTATCAGTACATATCTCCACTGAGATTAAGAAAACCAGTAGATTAATAAATTAAGTACTTCCTGGTATGGTTACTGTACTGGTAACTCCCCAAAAGAATCTGGATTGTGGTGAGGGAACAGAGAAAAAAGCTCCTTTATGAACTGAACTTACGAAGGGGGTAGGCAGCTGTATATCAGGGAGTACATCTTCTGAGAATAAAAACAGCTGGAGCTTGTTAAGGTAATTACACAGGGGAAAGGATAATGTACTGGGAACTCCTCAGAAGAATCTGATTTGTGGTGAGGGGAGAGAGATAAAAGCTCATTTAGGAACGACATGAACATGCTGCGTAGGTAGCTGTTTATCAGTAAATATCTCCACTGAGATTAAGAAAAGCAGTAGCTTAATAAATTAAGTTCTTCCTGGTATGGTTACTGTACTGGTAACTCCCCAAAAGAATCTGGATTGTGGGTGAGGGAACAGAGAAAAAAGCTCATTTAGGACCTGCACTTACGAAGGGGTTAGGCAGCTGTATATCAGGGAGTAAACCTTCTGAGAATAAAAACAGCTGGAGCTTGTTAAGGTAATTACACAGGGAAAAGGATAAAGTACTGGGAACTCCTCAGAAGAATCTGATTTGTGGTGAGGGGAGAGAGATAAAAGCTCATTTAGGAACGACATGTACATGCTGCGTAGGTAGCTGTTTATCAGTAAATATCTCCACTGAGATTAAGAAAAGCAGTAGCTTAATAAATTAAGTACTTCCTGGTATGGTTACTGTACTGGTAACTCCCCAAAAGAATCTGGATTGTGGTGAGGGAACAGAGAAAAAAAGCTCATTTAGGACCTGCACTTATGAACGGGGTAGGCAGCTGTATATCAGGGAGTAAACCTTCTGAGAATAAAAACAGCTGGAGCTTGTTAAGGTAATTACACAGGGAAAGGATAATGTACCGGGAACTCTCAGAAGAATCTGATTTGTGGTGAGGGGAGAGAGATAAAAGCTCATTTAGGAACGACATGAACATGCTGCGTAGGTAGCTGTTTATCAGTAAATATCTCCACTGAGATTAAGAAAATCAGTAGCTTAATAAATTAAGTACTTCCTGGTATGGTTACTGTACTGGTAACTCCCCAAAAGAATATGGATTGTGGTGAGGGCCTGCCGGGGCAGCCGGCAGGGGAACAGAAATCCTGACTGAGGGGCGGCAGGGATACGGAAAAGGAAAAATAAGGCAAGAGAAAAAAGACAAGAGACAAAGATGGGGTACGGGAGGTCTACAGCCGTAAGGTTGATCCTCAAGACTGCAGCCAAGTTTATTCCAACTACCAGCTTATATGCAGTTTTGGAACCAGGAATAGCATAGGATTGTTAACATTCCAGAACATAAAGAGTCTTTGAAGTTTGCAACATTTGATTACAGTAAACACAGGACAAGGTTGATTAACATAGGAATCTACTCCAGGCGGACATAGCAAGGTGGGGGCATAGCAAAGCAATTCCGGACAGTAGCTGTGAACAGATGTCCTTGCCTTTAGCATATCCTGGCGGTCACAGCACAGCCAGAGGTGATAATTTACCTAGCTGCAGGTCTGGCTCCCGTCATCTTGGCGACATCGGCACAGCCAGAGGTCAGGATGAGCTTAGCTGCTAGCTCGGCTCCCGACAGTTCCCCCGTCTTTTTATTAAAAGAAGCGAACCCGCCTGTCTTAGGTGGGGTGGGTGCCCCAGCCCGCCTTACCCGTCTTGGGGAACAACTTCAGAGCAGTGCTGAAGGCCTGTCGTAGGTCGGTCTAAGGCTGGCACCGCCTCATACCCGTCTCTGGCTGCGGTTCCTCTCTGGGGAAATTCATTTACTTGGAGCTTGACCCTTATGCAGCTGGCTGGCTAAACTCATGAAAGAGTTTTGCAATATGCGTACAATGCAAGGAAGACATAGGCAAGCCATCAGCAAAAGTATCCCTGGGCCGAGCAATGTCATTAGCAGCCCCTTAACGTTAGGTTAAGGAAGGGACATACCTGTTGAAGTTGTTCAAACAGTTCTTTTGCTGTTTCTGCCACTTTAAAGTCCAAAGGCGGAGCCTGTTCTAGTCCGGCTATTTGTCTATGGAGTTGAAAGAGATCTAAGGACAAGTTATTATGGTGCCAAATACCATTTAAATGTGCTACAACTTGTTCCCAAGGATAGCTTGGCCCATTATACTTATGGGGGGTCCACAAAATAAAGTCAAACCCAGCATGACAGCGCACCCGTTGCAAAGTTTGTAAGGCACGAATTTGTTTCTCCCCCAGAGACAACACAGATTCATACAATGCTTCTAATTTTTGTTCTACCTTATCATCAATCCTGCCTTGAAAGTGCAGGGCTTGCGTGGTATTATGAGCAAGCTGATTAACATGGTGAGCTGTCTGCACATTTTGTGTTAAAGCCACAGTAGCCGCTGCAGCAGAGGCAGCTAAGGAAATAAAGGCTAAAATTCCTGCTATTAATAGCCCTACAAATCGTCTAGGGCGCATAAGTTCTTTTAAATGTTTTAACACTTGAATACCTGTTTCTTCATACCAAGCTTCAGATAAGTTTACAGGAAGCATAACAAATGGTGGTTGCTTAATAATAATTACAGAATCAGTAAGACCACTATACAAGCAATTTGTAAAAGCACAGTTAGTGCAGGTAACATTGAAATACATGGCTCCTATAGAAATATTAAAAGGTCCATACATAATAGCATAAGGGGGTGTTACACAACTCATAATATTTTTTAAAGAAGTAGAAGTGGGCCAGGAGATATTATTCAGAGCAGCCACTAACATCCAGACATGGCGTTGAGGGTGTCCATTCATCCACCACAGACCTGGGTTGAACTTATTGGTGAGATTTAGCTCCGGACCAGTCCATCAGCTGAGAATTAGTTCCTGAAATATTGGTTATAAAAGGGTGATCATGTCTACACTTTACAGGGTGCAGTTCTCCCGTGGATTCTACAATTTGAGAGGAGTTGATGCAGAGAGGTATCATGAAGGATGAGGTAGAATTGGCACTTACAGGGAACCCAGTAGGCAATGAAGTCATTTGTATACTATACACTTGACTTTTATCAGGAATCCAAATTCTATAGTTTATGGATTGCATCACAGTACAGCCTGGAATATAACTGTTGGATTTCAGTTGTAAAACATAAAGGGGTTCCAATGCCAGAAGCTGCAAAGTCTCCATTTTAATGTGTTGGACAAAAGGGTCTGGAGCTGTACCCGTACGCTGATCTGTTGACATGGACGAACACCTCAGCTTCCTCCCAGGTTGCAGGGTGCACAATCGGTGGATCTGGCACATAAGCCCAGTGGGTCAGCGCTTGTACCGTTCTGATGAGTTTCCACAATCCGAACACAACGCTCAGGTAGCCAGCGGGCATCATTTTCATCCTGTGAAAAAACACAGACATGTCCCTCGACCCCATGTCAATACCGGATCGGGCCGTGCCAAGCACTTGTTAAAGGATCTTTCCACTTAACTTGAGCAAAAGCTCTTTGCTCTCTCTTTTCCCAGAACCGCTGTGCTGCGAGTGGCCATTGCAATCCAAATTTAAAAAATTTAGTACGAATAAAGCATGAGAAAGTATATTAACAGGAGAGAAGGGGTATAGTTCCCCCCCTTTTAATTTAGAAATTTGGTGTTTTAAACAAACCGTTGGCCCGTTCGACAATTCCTTGACCATGAGGATTATAGGGGATTCCTGTAGAGTGAACAATTTAGTAAGATTTGCAAAAAGTTTGAAAAGCTCGTCCAACATATCCCGGACCATTATCAGTTTTAATTTGTTTAGGAAGTCCATAGTAGCAAAGCAGCGTAAGGCATGGGAGATTACAATGTTTGCCAGCTTCCCCGCTAAGAGGAGTAGCCATAATAAAATTAGAGTAAGTGTCTATTGTAACATGGACAAAGCGGAGCCGTCCCAAAAGAGGGGATGTGGGTAACATCCATTTGCCAAACATGATTAGCCACTAAGCCTCGGGGATTAATCCCATTGGAGGGCACAGGCAGGAAGGTAGCACAGTTGGGACAAGTTTTTACAATTTGACGAGCTGCCTCACGAGTAATATGAATTGTTGACGTAGGGGCACGACTGTTTTGATGGTGGGCAGCATGTGATTGCTTTGCCAAGTCAATTTGAGAAAGAAAAATTTGGGGTAGCCTCATCCGTAACAGCATTGCCCTCACTTAATGGTCCCAGGAAGCTTAGTATGAGCACGTATAAATCCAAAAAAACACGGACAGGTGCGAGAGCGAAGAAGAAGTTGTATCTGGCGAAAAAGTGTTTGGATAGTGGAATTAGCTGTACCAAGAAAAGGGACAGTTTCAATGACCTGAAGGGCTCGAATAACATAATGACTATCTGAATATAAATTAAAGGCTTTAGTAGGTAAAAGAGTAAGGCCTCTAAAACTGCTTGAAGTTCAACTTCCTGGGCAGAAGAAAGCCCAGTGTCCCAAGATCTAGTTTCACCATCAATAGTAAGAGCTGCTGTTCCATTAGAGGATCCGTCTGTAAACACCAAGACAGCCTTAGAAAGAGGAGATAAAGATACAATCTGAGGAAATATAAAAGTGTAAGAAGAGGCAAAGTGAAGTAACTTGTTAGAGGGATAATGATGTGAAATTGTGCCCAACAAAATTGGCCCAAGCAATGGCCCAGGAATCACAATGAATATAAAGCATTCTTGCTGCTGCAAAGTATAGGGGATATAAATAACCCGTGGATCTCGTCCAAGATACTTACAAGATTCCACACGGCACATATGGACTAAGGTGGCTACCAATTCATAATAAGGAGTTAACACTTTTGAAGGAGTAGCAGGCAAGGAAAAGCCACAAAAGGGGTCCCTTCTGCCAGAGGACCGCTGTTGGAGAATGAGGTGTAGTTAAAATATAAGCTTCCCAAGGGGCTGAGTAATCAATATAATTTATATGTTGGGAAGAAATGGCAGAATTTACTATGCTCAAGGCTTCTGCTGCTTCAGTTGTCATTTCTCTGGGAGATGTAGGGTCAGGGTCCCCCCCTTTAATAGATCAAACAAAGGTTTTAATTCAGCTGTGGACAATTTAAGATAAGGGCGAAGCCAATTAATATCTCCCCAGGGAATTTTTGAAAATCATGCAAAGTACGTAAATGAGAAGTCTTAATCTGTAATTTCTGGCTAGTAAAATAATAAGGACCCAAAATATGACCATGATAAGTATATGGAGGATGCTCTTGCACCTTTTCACTAGCTATTATAACCCAAAAGAGGTGAGATCTTGCTTTAACTGTCCAAAGGCTTGGCGTACTACTTCAGGGTTTAAGTGAGCCAACAAAATATCATCTGTGTAGTGAATAATATAAACAGAAGGAAAATTTTGGCGAGTAGAAGAGAGAGCCCGTGCCACAAAGCTTTGACACAAAGTGGGGCTGTTTGCCATGCCTTGGGGTAACACTAGCCAATGGTATCTTTTCATGGGTTCTTTAAAATTTGTAGAGGGGACACTAAAAAGCAAAGCGTTTGCAATCTTGAGGAGCAAGAGGTATGGTATAAAAACAATCTTTTAAGTCAATTATAATTTTGTATGTATTTTGAGGAATTGCCATAGGAGAGGGCAAGCCTGGTTGTAATGCCCCCATAAGTTCCATGGTGGCATTCACTCGCCCGGAGATCCTGTAGGAGTCTCCATTTGCCAGATTTCTTTTTAACAACAAAAATAGGCGAATTCCATGGGAAGTAGTAGGAGCAATGTGGCCCAAGTCCAGCTGTTCCTGCACCAGCTGTTGGGCAACAACAATCTTTTCAATTGATAGGGGCCACTGATCCACCCACACCGGACTGTCTGATAACCATGTGATAGGATCGGCATGAGGGACAGGACGAGCAGCAACCCCCGTTAAAAATATCCCAGCCCTTGTCTAGGAGGTCGGGGCTGAGGTTGAATGGGTTCTCTAATACCTTGCTGATGACTTCCCAATCCTCCTGAGGGCAGTAGCCCTTGACTTAGGAGTTGACGAGTGACTGCGTCACTAGGGCTAAACAAATAAACTCCATTTTTTCCATAATATCTCTGCCCCACAAATTTATGGCAAATGATCTAATACAAAAGGCTGGAAAGTCCCAGAATGC
Organism: Perognathus longimembris pacificus; assembly: GCF_023159225.1. NCBI lineage: Eukaryota > Metazoa > Chordata > Mammalia > Rodentia > Heteromyidae > Perognathus > Perognathus longimembris. The sequence continues at coordinate 22,510 of NW_025955961.1, read as the reverse complement.
CCCTCACCATCTCTCCAGTTAAGGATGGCACTGCTTTGTTGGGTGTCTGTGGCATGGCCAATCCCCTGCAGGGATGTAAGAGACGCAGTAAGAGGCCAGTTGGAAGGCCAATGTCTCTTGGCTATCACAGACACATCTGCTCCTGTATCTAACAGACCTCGAAGGGCTTTTCTTGTATATAAATTGTAAGCTCGGGCCTCTCCCGTTTTATGTTTTGAACCCAAAATATGTCTGAGGACCGAAACTCCTTTCTCCCCTCGGGTTCGGGGTGGCTGATGCACCGACTGAAATTAAAGGAATAAGGATGAGCTGAGCAATCCTTTGCCCTGCAGGGATGGAGATAACACTAACAGGCGCTGAAGCCATGAATTTTATTTTCTCCAGTATAGTCCTGATCTATCACTCCTGGAATAATATGCAGGCCTCTCAGCGCAGAGCTACTGCGGCCTAACAGCAAGCCAACGGATCCCCTCGGTAGGGGGCCAATGGCTCCTGTAGGGAGGGCCTGGACTCCCATCTCCGGAGTCAGTACTGAGCTGGTGGAGGAGCAGAGGTCCAGTCCTGCACTCCCTGGCGTTGCTCGGAGGAGGCAGGAAACTGATTGTAACTGCGAGTTGTTGGGGGATGGGCCTGAGGTTGGGGGAAGGAAGGGGCCGCCCCAAAATTTCTCTGCGGGGCCAGGGCTGGCCCCTCTGCCAGTTTCCCGAAATCGGGCGGCCAGAGTTAACAAAAGTAGATCTACATTTCCTAGCCCAATGCTTCCCTTTATTACAACGGGGACAGTTCCAGGCTTAGCTCTCCTTTCCTGGTTAGGGCAGTGAGCCATTAAGTGGCCCATTTGTCCGCAGGAAAAACAGCTGCCAGGAGGCCCAGCAGTGCGCAGATGTCCCTTTCCTTTTTCCCCTGTGGCGGGGGGTGCGCAAGAACTCAGTTACAGTCTGCCCCTGGAGCGCTGCAGCCAGCGTGAGGCCCTGCATATAGGATGGACCAATGTCTGCACAAAGCCGTATATAGTCAGTTATTTCTCCTTTCTCTTAATGGGTCTGATGGGCTGCTTGGCAGGCTGCATTAGCATTCTCATAAGCCAATTGTTGTACAAGGATCTTGCCCGGCACCCTCATCTCGGATCAGACAACTTGTCGCCTCCAATAACCGAGAGACAAAGTCTTGATAAGGCTCATCTGACCCCTGTCTAATTTTGGAGAGGTCTTCAGTTTTACTAGAGTTAGAAAGTCTACTCCAGGCACGTTTAGCGGCAGCACTTATCTGATCGTAAACGTCCGGGGCGTAATCTAACTGGGTCTCGGTGCTAGCATGATCACCTTCCCCAGCCAGCTCCGCAAATGAAGCAGGCACATTATTTGCTCTGTTAGTCTCTGCTGTTGCCTGACACTGATCTACAAATTCAGACTTCCATAGCAAGTAATCTCCTCCCACTAAGACAAGCCTTAGCTAACTGTTTCCAATCATTTGGGCATAAAGATTTAGCAGCCAAGGTATCAAGAATAACTTGAGTAAATGGCGCTGTAGGGCCGTATTGAGCACAAGCATTCTTCAGATCACTTATTTGTTTAAATGGCAAAGGCTGGTGGACTGCTTCGTTATCTTCAGCTCCTCCTTACTGGGAATAATTGAAAACCAGAAATGTCCTCCCCTTCATGAGCAGCCTGCGCCAGGGAGAGTTGCAGGGCAACTACGCTTAGGGGAAGGATTAGGACTTGACCCAAAAAGGAGTTCACTGCTCGGAGGGCCAGGCGCCTTTAACAGCGCTGGCTGAGATGGTACTGGCAGTGAGACAATAGCAGGCGGTGGGGGTGGTGGGAAAGGATCAAAGTCCGCCAAGATTGTGGGTGGGGGCCCACAAGTTTCTAACTTTGCAGGAGTTTGTTGTCCTGGCTGAAGCTGGGACAACAGGGTTATGGTTGATTCCAGCATTTTCTCAACATGAGTTAATCTGTCTACAGTAGGCTCATTGCATAATTTCTCCTCAGAGTCTGAGCCATCTGAGTCTTCCTTAGTATCTAGCCCAGTGGGTTCAGATCTTACTAATTTACTCAGCTCTTCCCGGGCAGCTGCATAAGTTCCGGGGGCTGGGTGATGTTCATCAGGCCCCTGTTCAGTTTCTCTGATGGACTGATCGAATCTAACCCGTTCATGTCTAGGATCCAAATAATCTCGGACCAGATTCCAGAGAATAAAGGCATCCACTGGGATTTTCTCAGGGCCATTTAAATCATAACACTCCCTGAATCATTTTCCCTATCTTTCGCCAAGTTTCTAAGTTAATGGTTCCTTCCTCCGGGAACCAGGGGCATGCTTCCTCAACAAAATGAAAGAAACGTTCTAACTGACTTTGGCCAATTTTCACTCCCCGGGTATGTAGCATGCCTTTGAGGGCCTGCACGTATAGCGTGCGGCTATTACCTTGTCCCATAATTTATTACTCCCGACGATACACTCTCCTCCCCGCTCTCCTTCTCAACTATTCGGACGTCCTTACCTGAGCGGGGGTCACCTGCCGTGGATCCCAGGTCTTCAAGTCCCTGTTCAGGCGCCAAACCTGCGGGCCAGCCCGGCAGGGGAACAGAAATCCTGACTGAGGGGCGGCAGGGATACGGAAAAGGAAAAATAAGGCAAGAGAAAAAAGGACAAGAGACAAAGATGGGGTACGGGAGGTCTAGAGCCGTAAGGTTGAACCTCAAGACTGCACGCAAGTTTATTCCAACTACCAGCTTATATGCAGTTTTGGAACCAGGGAATAGCATAGGATTGTTAACATTCCAGAACATAAAGAGTCTTTGAAGTTTGCAACATTTGATTACAGTAAACACAGGACAAGGTTGATTAACATAGGAATCTACTCCAGCGGACATAGCAAGGTGGGGGCATAGCAAAGCAATTCCGGACAGTAGCTGTGAAACAGATGTCCTTGCCTTTAGCATATCCTGGCGGTCACAGCACAGCCAGAGGTGATAATTTACCTAGCTGCAGGTCTGGCTCCCGTCATCTTGGCGACATCGGCACAGCCAGAGGTCAGATAAGCTTAGCTGCTAGCTCGGCTCCCGACAGTGAGGGAACAGAGAAAAAAGCTCATTTAGGACCTGCACTTATGAACCGGGGTAGGCAGCTGTATATCAGGGAGTAAACCTTCTGAGAATAAAAACAGCTGGAGCTTGTTAAGGTAATTACACAGGGGAAAGGGATAATGTACTGGGAACTCCTCAGAAGAATCTGATTTGTGGTGAGGGGAGAGAGATAAAAGCTGATTAGGAACGACATGAACATGCTGCTTAGGTAGCTGTTTATCAGTAAATATCTCCACTGAGATTAAGAAAAGCAGTAGCTTAATAAATTAAGTTCTTCCTGGTATGGTTACTGTACTGGTAACTCCCCAAAAGAATCTGGATTGTGGTGAGGGAACAGAGAAAAAAGCTCATTTAGGACCTGCACTTACGAAGGGGGTAGGCAGCTGTATATCAGGGAGTAAACCTTCTGAGAATAAAAACAGCTGGAGCTTGTTAAGGTAATTACACATGGAACGGATAGTGTACTGGGAACTCCTCAGAAGAATCTGATTTGTGGTGAGGGGAGAGAGATAAAAGCTCATTTAGGAACGACATAAACATGCTGCGTAGGTAGCTGTTTATCAGTAAATATTCTCCCCTGAGATTAAGAAAAGCAGTAGCTTAATAAATTAAGTACTTCTTGGTAAGGTTACTGTACTGGTAACTCCCCCAAAAGAATCTGGATTGTGGTGAGGGAACAGAGAAAAAAGCTCATTAAGGACCTGCACTTACGAAGGGGGTAGGCAGCTGTATATCAGGGAGTAAACCTTCTGAGAATAAAAACAGCTGGAGCTTGTTAAGGTAATTACACAGGGGAAAGGATAATGTACTGGGAACTCCTCAAGAAGAATCTGATTTGTGGTGAGGGGGAGAGAGATAAAAACTCATTTAGGGAACGACATGAACATGCTGCGTAGGTACCTGTTTATCAGTAAATATCTCCACTGAGATTAAGAAAAGCAGAAGCTTAATAAATTAAGTACTTCCTGGTATGGTTACTGTACTGGTAACTCCCCAAAAGAATCTGGATTGTGGTGAGGGAACAGAGAAAAAAGCTCATTTAGGACCTGCACTTACGAAGGGGGTAGGCAGTTGTTTATCAGGGAGTAAACCTTCTGAGAATAAAAACAGCTTTAGCTTGTTAAGGTAATTAGACAGGGGGAAAGGATAATGTACTGGGAACTCCCTCAGAAGAATGTGATTTGTGGTGAGGGGAGAGAGATAAAAGCTCATTTAGGAACGACATGAACATGCTGCGTAGTAGCTGTTTATCAGTAAATATGTCCCACTGAGATTAAGAAAAGCAGTAGCTTAATAAATAAAGTACTTCCTTGTATGCTTACTGTACTGGTAACTCCCCAAAAGAATCTGGATTGTGGTGAGGGAACAGAGGAAAAAAGCTCATTTAGGACCTGCACTTACGAAGGGGTTAGGCAGTTGTATATCAGGGAGTAAACCTTCTGAGAATAAAAACAGCTGAGCTTGTTAAGGTAATTACACAAGGGAAAGGATAATGTACTGATAACTCCTCAGAAGAATCTGATTTGTGGTGAGGGGAGAGAGATAAAAGCTCATTTCGGAACAACATGAACATGCTGCGTAGGTAGCTGTTTATCAGTACATATCTCCACTGAGATTAATAAAAGCAGTAGCTTAATAAATTAAGATACTCTCCTGGTATGGTTACTGTACTGGTAACTCCCCAAAAGAATCTGGATTGTGGTGAGGGGACAGAGAAAAAAGCTCATTTAGGACCTGTACTTACGAAGGGGGTAGGCAGCTGTATATCAGGGAGTAAATCTTCTGAGAATAAAAAACAGCTGGAGCTTGTTAAGGTAATTACACAGGGGAAAGGATAATGTACTGGGAACTCCTCAGAAGAATCTGATTTGTGGTGAGGGGAGAGAAATAAAAGCTCATTTAGGAACGACATGAACATGCTGCGTAGGTAGCTGTTTATCAGTAAATATCTCCACTGAGATTAAGAAAAGCAGTAGCTTAATAAATTAAGCACTTCCTGGTATGGTTACTGTACTGGTAACTCCCCAAATGAATCTGGAATGTGCTGAGGGAAGAGAGAAAAAAGCTCATTTAGGACCTGCACTTACGAAGGGGGTAGGCAGCTGTATATCAGGGAGTAAACCTTCTGAGATAAAAACAGCTGGAGCTTGTTAAGGTAATTACACAGGGGAAAGGATAATGTACTGGGAACTCCTCAGAAGAATCTGATTTGTGGTGAGGGGAGAGAGATAAAAGCTCATTTAGGAACGACATGAACATGCTTCGTAGGTAGCTGTTTATCAGTAAATATCTCCACTGAGATTAAGAAAAGAAGTACCTTAATAAATTAAGTACTTCCTGGTATGGTTACTGTACTGGAAACTCCCCAAAAGAATCTGGATTGTGGTGAGGGAACAGAGAAAAAAGCTCATTTAGGACCTGCACTTACGAAGGGGGTAGGCAGCTGTATATCAGGGAGTAAACCTTCTGAGAATAAAAACAGCTGGAGATTGTTAAGGTAATTACACGGGGGAAAGAATAATGTACTGGGAACTCCTCAGAAGAATCTGATTTGTGGTGAGGGGAGAGAGATAAAAGCTCATTTAGGAAGGACATGAACATGCTGCGTAGTTAGCTGTTTATCAGTAAATATCTCCACTGAGATTAAGAAAAGCAGTAGCTCAATAAATTAAGTACTTGCTGGTATGGTTACTGTACTGGTAACTCCCCAAAAGAATCTGATTGTGGTGAGGGAACAGAGAAAAAAGCTCATTTAGGACCTGCACTTACGAAGGGGGTAGGCAGCTGTATATCAGGGAGTAAACCTTCTGAGAATAAAAACAGCTGGAGCTTGTTAAGGTAATTACACAGGGGAAAGGATAATGTACTGGGAACTCCTCAGAAGAATCTGATTTGTGGTGAGGGGAGTGAGATAAAAGCTCATTTAGAAACGACATGAACATGCTGCGTAGGTAGCTGTTTATCAGTAAATATCTCCACTGAGATTAAGAAAAGCAGTACCTTAATAAATTAAGTACTTCCTGGTATGGTTACTGTACTGGTAACTCCCAAAAGAATCTGGATTGTGGTGAGGGAACAGAGAAAAAAGCTCATTATGACCTGCACTTACGAAGGGGGTAGGCAGCTGTATATCAGGGAGTAAACCTTCTGAGAATAAAAACAGCTGGAGCTTGTTCAGGTAATTACACAGGGGAAAGGATAATGTACTGGGAACTCCTCAGAAGAATCTGATTTGTGGTGAGGGGAGAGAGATAAAAGCTCATTTAGGAAAGACATGAACATGCTGCGTAGGTAGCTGTTTATCAGTAAATATCTCCACTGAGATTAAGAAAAGCAGTAGCTTAATAAATTAAGTACTTCCTGGTATGGTTACTGTACTGGTAACTCCCCAAAAGAATCTGGATTGTGGTGAGGGAACAGAGAAAAAAGCTCATTTAGGACCTGCAGTTACGAAGGGGGTATGCAGCTGTATATCAGGGAGTAAACCTTCTGAGAATAAAAACAGCTGGAGATTGTTAAGGTAATTACACATGGGAACGGATAGTGTACTGGGAACTCCTCAGAAGAATCTGATTTGTGGTGAGGGGAGAGAGATAAAAGCTCATTTAGGAACGACATGAACATGCTGCGTAGGTAGCTGTTTATCAGTAAATATCTCCACTGAGATTAAGAAAAGCAGTAGCTTAATAAATTAAGTACTTCCTGGTATGCTTACTGTACTGGTAACTCCCCAAAAGAATCTGGATTGTGGTGAGGGAACAGAGAAAAAAGCTCATTTAGGACCTGCACATACGAAGGGGGGTAGGCAGCTGTATATCAGGGAGTAAACCTTCTGAGAATAAAAACAGCTGGAGATTGTTAAGGTAATTACACATGGGAACGGATAGTGTACTGGGAACTCCTCAGAAGAATCTGATTTGTGGTGAGGGGAGAGAGATAAAAGCTCATTTAGGAACGACAAGAACATGCTGCGTAGGTAGCTGTTTATCAGTAAATATCTCCCCTGAGATTAAGAAAAGCAGTAGCTTAATAAATTAAGTACTTCTTGGTAAGGTTACTGTACTGGTAACTCCCCAAAAGAATCTGGATTGTGGTGAGGGAACAGAGAAAAAAGCTCATTAAGGACCTGCACTTACGAAGGGGGTAGGCAGCTGTATATCAGGGAGTAAACCTTCGGAGAATAAAAACAGCTGGAGCTGGTTAAGGTAATTACACAGGGGAAAGGATAATGTACTGGGAGCTCCTCAGAAGAATCTGATTGGTGGTGAGGGGAGAGAGATAAAAGCTCATTTAGGAACGACATGAACATGCTGCGTAGGTAGCTGTTTATCAGTAAATATCTCCACTGATATTAAGAAAAGCAGAAGCTTAATAAATTAAGTACTTCCTGGTATGGTTACTGTACTGGTAACTCCCCAAAAGAATCTGGATTGTGGTGAGGGAACAGAGAAAAAAGCTCATTTAGGACTGCACTTACGAAGGGGGTAGGCAGTTGTATATCAGGGAGTAAACCTTCTGAGAATAAAAACAGCTTTAGCTTGGTAAGTTAATTACACAGGGAAAGGATAATGTACTGGGAACTCCTCAGAAGAATCTGATTTGTGGTGAGGGGAGAGAGATAAAAGCTCATTTAGGAACGACATGAACATGCTGCGTAGGTAGCTGTTTATCAGTAAATATGTCCACTGAGATTAAGAAAAGCAGTAGCTTAATAAATAAAGTACTTCCTTGTATGCTTACTGTACTGGTAACTCCCCAAATAATCTGGATTGTGGTGAGGGAACAGAGAAAAAGCTCATTTAGGACCTGCACTTACGAAGGGGTTAGGCAGTTGTATATCAGGGAGTAAACCTTCTGAGAATAAAAACAGCTGGAGATTGTTAAGGTAATTACACAAGGGAAAGGATAATGTACTGATAACTCCTCAGAAGAATCTGATTTGCGGTGAGGGGAGAGAGATAAAAGCTCATTTAGGAACAACATGAACATGCTGCGTAGGTAGCTGTTTATCAGTACATATCTCCACTGAGATTAATAAAAGCAGTAGCTTAATAAATTAAGTACTTCCTGGTATGGTTACTGTACTGGTAACTCCCCAAAAGAATCTGGATTGTGGTGAGGGGACAGAGAAAAAAGCTCATTTAGGACCTGTACTTACGAAGGGGGTAGGCAGCTGTATATCAGGGAGTAAATCTTCTGAGAATAAAAACAGCTGGAGCTTGTTAAGGTAATTACACAGGGGAAAGGATAATGTACTGGGAACTCCTCAGAAGAATCTGATTGTGGTGAGGGGAGAGAGATAAAAGCTCATTTAGGAACGGCATGAACATGCTGCGTAGGTAGCTGTTTATCAGTAAATATCTCCACTGAGATTAAGAAAAGCAGTAGCTTAATAAATTAAGCACTTCCTGGTATGGTTACTGTACTGGTAACTCCCCAAATGAATCTGGATTGTGCTGAGGGAAGAGAGAAAAAAGCTCATTTAGGACCTGCACTTACGAAGGGGGTAGGCAGCTGTATATCAGGGAGTAAACCTTCTGAGATAAAAACAGCTGGAGCTTGTTAAGGTAATTACACAGGGGAAAGGATAATGTACTGGGAACTCCTCAGAAGAATCTGATTTGTGGTGAGGGGAGAGAGATAAAAGCTCATTTAGGAACGACATGAACATGCTTCGTAGGTAGCTGTTTATCAGTAAATATCTCCACTGAGATTAAGAAAAGAAGTACCTTAATAAATTAAGTACTTCCTGGTATGGTTACTGTACTGGAAACTCCCCAAAAGAATCTGGATTGTGGTGAGGGAACAGAGAAAAAAGCTCATTTAGGACCTGCACTTACGAAGGGGGTAGGCAGCTGTATATCAGGGAGTAAACCTTCTGAGAATAAAAACAGCTGGAGATTGTTAAGGTAATTACACGGGGGAAAGAATAATGTACTGGGAACTCCTCAGAAGAATCTGATTTGTGGTGAGGGGAGAGAGATAAAAGCTCATTTAGGAAGGACATGAACATGCTGCGTAGTTAGCTGTTTATCAGTAAATATCTCCACTGAGATTAAGAAAAGCAGTAGCTCAATAAATTAAGTACTTGCTGGTATGGTTACTGTACTGGTAACTCCCCAAAAGAATCTGGATTGTGGTGAGGGAACAGAGAAAAAAGCTCATTTAGGACCTGCACTTACGAAGGGGTAGGCAGCTGTATATCAGGGAGTAACCTTCTGAGAATAAAAAACAGCTGGAGCTTGTTAAGGTAATTACACAGGGGAAAGGATAATGTACTGGAACTCCTCAGAAGAATCTGATTTGTGGTGAGGGGAGTGAGATAAAAGCTCATTTAGAAACGACATGAACATGCTGCGTAGGTAGCTGTTTATCAGTAAATATCTCCACTGAGATTAAGAAAAGCAGTACCTTAATAAATTAAGTACTTCCTGGTATGGTTACTGTACTGGTAACTCCCCAAAAGAATCTGGATTGTGGTGAGGGATCAGAGAAAAAAGCTCATTATGACCTGCACTTACGAAGGGGGTAGGCAGCTGTATATCAGGGAGTAAACCTTCTGAGAATAAAAACAGCTGGAGCTTGTTCAGGTAATTACACAGGGGAAAGGATAATGTACTGGGAACTCCTCAGAAGAATCTGATTTGTGGTGAGGGGAGAGAGATAAAAGCTCATTTAGGAACGACATGAACATGCTGCGTAGGTAGCGATTTATCAGTAAATATCTCCACTGAGATTAAGAAAAGCAGTAGCTTAATAAATGAAGTACTTCCTGGTATGGTTACTGTACTGGTAACTCCCCAAAAGAATCTGGATTGTGGTGAGGGAACAGAGAAAAAAGCTCATTTAGGACCTGCAGTTACGAAGGGGGTAGGCAGCTGTATATCAGGGAGTAAACCTTCTGAGAATAAAAACAGCTGGAGCTTGTTAAGGTAATTACACAGGGGAAAGGATAATGTACTGGGAACTCCTCAGAAGAATCTGAATTGTGGTGAGGGGAGAGAGATAAAAGCTCATTTAGGAAAGACATGAACATGCTGCGTAGGTAGCTGTTTATCAGTAAATATCTCCACTGAGATTAAGAAAAGCAGTAGCTTAATAAATTAAGTACTTCCTGGTATGGTTTACTGTACTGGTAACTCCCCAAAAGAATCTGGATTGTGGTGAGGGGAACAGAGAAAAAAGCTCATTTAGGACCTGCAGTTACGAAGGGGGTATGCAGCTGTATATCAGGGAGTAAACCTTCTGAGAATAAAAACAGCTGGAGCTTGTTAAGGTAATTACACAGGGGAAAGGATAATGTACTGGGAACTCCTCAGAAGAATCTGATTTGTGGTGAGTGGAGAGAGATAAAAGCTCATTTAGGAACGACATGAACATGCTGCGTAGGTAGCTGTTTATCAGGAAATATCTCCACTGAGATTAAGAAAAGCAGTAGCTTAATAAATTAAGTACTTCCTGGTATGGTTACTGTACTGGTAACTCCCTAAAAGAATCTGGATTGTGGTGAGGGAACAGAGAAAAATTTCATTTAGGACCTGCACTTACGAAAGGGGTAGGCAGCTGTATATCAGGGAGTAAACCTTCTGAGAATAAAAACAGCTGGAGCTTGTTAAGGTAATTACACAGGGGAAAGGATAATGTACTGGGAACTCCTCAGAAGAATCTGATTTGTGGTGAGGGGAGAGAGATAAAAGCTCATTTAGGAACGACATGAACATGCTGCATAGGTAGCTGTTTATCAGTAAATATCTCCAGTGAGATTAAGAAAAGCAGCAGCTTAATAAATTAAGTACTTCCTGCTATGGTTACTGTACTGGTAACTCCCCAAAAGAATCTAGATTGTGGTGAGGGATCAGAGAAAAAAGCTCATTTAGGACCTGCACTTAACAAGCGTGTAGACAGCTGTATATCAGGGAGTAAACTTTCTGAGAACAAAAGCAGCTGGAGCTTGTTAAGGTAATTACACAGGGAAAAGGATAATGTAATGGGAACTCCTCAGAAGAATCTGATTTGTGGTGAGGGGAGAGAGATAAAAGCTCATTTAGGAACAACATGAACCTGCTGCGTAGGTAGCTGTTTATCAGTAAATATCTCCACTGAGATTAAGAAAAGCAGTAGCTTAATAAATTAAGTACTTCCTGGTATGGTTACTGTACTGGTAACTCCCCAAAAGAATCTGGATTGTGGTGAGGGAACAGAGAAAAAAGCTCATTTAAGACCTGCACTTACGAAGGGGGTAGGTAGCTGTATATCAGGGAGTAAACCTTCTGAGAATAAAAACAGCTGGAGCTTGTTAAGGTAATTACACAGGGGAAAGGATAATGTACTGGGAACTCCTCAGAAGAATCTGATTTGTGGTGAGGGGAGAGAGATAAAAGCTCATTTAGGAACGACATGAACATGCTGCATACGTACCTGTTTATCAGTAAATATCTCCACTGAGATTAAGAAAAGCAGTAGCTTAATAAATTAAGTACTTCCTGCTATGCATACTGTACTGGTAACTCCCCAAAAGAATCTGGATTGTGGTGAGGGAACAGAGAAAAAAGCTCATGTAGGAACTGCACTTACGAAGGGGGTAGGCACCTTTATATCAGGGAGTAAACCTTCTGAGAATAAAAACAGCTGGAGCTTGTTAAGGTAATTACACAGGGGAAAGGATAATGTACTGGGAACTCCTCAGAAGAATCTGAATTGTGGTGAGGGGAGAGAGATAAAAGCTCATTTAGGAACGACATGAACATGCTGCATACGTAGCTGTTTATCAGTAAATATCTCCACTGAGATTAAGAAAAGCAGTAGCTTAATAAATTAAGTACTTCCTAGTATGGATACTGTACTGGTAACTCCCCAAAAGAATCTGGATTGTGGTGAGGGAACAAAGAAAAAGCTCATTTAGGACCTGTACTTACGAAGGGGGAAGGCAGTTGTATATCAGGGAGTAAAACTTCTGAGAATAAAAACAGCTGGAGCTTGTTAAGGTAATTACACAGGGGAAAGGATAATGTACTGGGAACTCTTCAGAAGAATCTGATTCGTGATGAGGGGAGAGTGATAAAAGCTCATTTAGGAACGACGTGAACATGCTGCGTAGGTAGCTGTTTATCAGTAAATATCTCCACTGAGATTAAGAAAAGCAGTAGCTTAATAAATTAAGTACTTCCTGGTATGGTTACTGTACTGGTAACTCCCCAAAAGAATCTGGATTGTGGTGAGGGAACAAAGAAAAAAGCTCATTTAGGACCTGCAATTACGAAGGGGGTAGGCAGCTCTATATCAGGGAGTATCGCTTCTGAGAATAAAAACAGCTGTAGCTTGTTAAGGTAATTACACAGGGGAAAGGAAAATGTACTAGGAACTCCTCAGAAGATTCTGATTTGTGGTGAGGGGAGAGAGATAAAAGCTCATTTAGGAACGACATGAACATGCTGCGTAGGTAGCTGTTTATCAGTAAATATCTCCACTGAGATTAAGAAAAGCAGTAGCTTAATAAATTAAGTACTTCCTGGTATGGATACTGTACTGGGAACTCCCCAAAAGAATCTGGATTGTGTGAGGGAACAGAGAAAAAAGCTCATTTAGGAACGACTTGAACATGCTGCGTAGGTAGCTGTTTATCAGGAAATATCTCCACTGAGATTAAGAAAATCAGTAGCTTAATAAATTAAGTACTTCCTGGTATGGTTATTGTACTGGTAACTCCCCAAAAGAATCTGGATTGTGGTGAGGGATCAGAGAAAAAAGCTCATTTAGGACCTGCACTTACGAAGGGGGTAGGCAGCTGAATATCAGGGAGTAAACCTTCTGAGAATAAAAACAGCTGGAGCTTGTTCAGGTAATTACACAGGGGAAAGGATAATGTACTGGGAACTCCTCAGAAGAATCTGATTTGTGGTGAGTGGAGAGAGATAAAAGCTCATTTAGGAACGACATGAACATGCTGCGTAGGTAGCTGTTTATCAGTAAATATCTCCACTGAGATTAAGAAAAGCAGTAGCTTAATAAATTAAGTACTTCCTGGTATGGTTACTGTACTGGTAACTCCCCAAAAGAATCTGGATTGTGGTGAGGGAACAGAGAAAAAAGCTCTTTTAGGACCTGCACTTACGAAGGGGGTAGGCAGCTGTATATCAGGGAGTAAACCTTCTGAGAATAAAAACAGCTGGAGCTTGTTAAGGTAATTACAGAGGGGAAAGGGTAATGTACTGGGAACTGCACAGAAGAATCTGATTTGTCGTGAGGGGAGAGAGATTAAAGCTCATTTATGAACGACATGAACATGCTGCGTAGGTAACTGTTTATCAGTAAATATCTCCACTGAGATTAAGAAAAGCAGTAGCTTAATTAATTAAGTACTTCCTGGTATGGTTACTGTACTGGTAACTCCCCAAAAGAATCTGATTGTGGTGAGGGAACAGAGAAAAAAGCTTATTTAGGACCTGCACTTACGAAGGGGGTAGGCAGCTGTATATCAGGGAGTAAACCTTCTGAGAATAAAAACAGCTGGAGCTTGTTCATGTAATTACACAGGGGAAAGGATAATGTACTGGGAACTCCTCAGAAGAATCTGATTTGTGGTGAGGGGAGAGAGATAAAAGCTCATTTAGGAACGACATGAACGTGCTGCGTAGGTAGCTGTTTATCAGTAAATATCTCCACTGAGATTAAGAAAAGCAGTAGCTTAATAAATTAAGTACTTCCTGGTATGGATACTGTACTGGTAACTCCCCAAAAGAATCTGGATTGTGGTGAGGGAACAGAGAAAAAAGCTCATTTATGACCTCCACTTACGAAGGGGGTAGGCAGCTGTATATCAGGGAGTATCGCTTCTGAGAATAAAAACAGCTGGAGCTTGTTAAGGTAATTACACAGGGGAAAGGATAATGTACTGGGCACTCCTCAGAAGAATCTGATTTGTGGTGAGTGGAGAGAGATAAAAGCTCATTTAGCAACGACATGAACATGCTGCATACGTAGCTGTTTATCAGTAAATATCTCCACTGAGATTAAGAAAAGCAGTAGCTTAATAAATTAAGTACTTCCTGGTATGGATACTGTACTGGTAACTCCCCAAAAGAATCTGGATTGTGGTGAGGGAACAGAGAAAAAAGCTCATTTAGGAACAACATGAACATGGTGCGTAGGTAGCTGTTTATCAGTAAATATCTCCACTGAGATTAAGAAAAGCAATAGCTTAATAAACTAAGTACTTCATGGTATGGTTACTGTACTGGTAACTCCCCAAAAGAATCTGGATTGTGGTGAGGGAACAGGGAAAAAAGCTCATTTAGGACCTGCAATTACGAAGGGGGTAGGCAGCTGTATATCAGGGAGTATCGCTTCTGAGAATAAAAACAGCTGGAGCTTGTTAAGGTAATTACACAGGGGAAAGGAAAATGTACTGGGAACTCCTCAGAAGATTCTGATTTGTGGTGAGGGGAGAGAGATAAAAGCTCATTTAGGAACGACATGAACATGCTGCGTAGGTAGCTGTTTATCAGTAAATATCTCCACTGAGATTAAGAAAAGCAGTAGCTTAATAAATTAAGTACTTCCTGGTATGGATACTGTACTGGGAACTCCCCAAAAGAATCTGGATTGTGGTGAGGGAACAGAGAAAAAAGCTCATTTAGGAACGACTTGAACATGCTGCGTAGGTAGCTGTTTATCAGGAAATATCTCCACTGAGATTAAGAAAATCAGTAGCTTAATAAATTAAGTACTTCCTGGTATGGTTATTGTACTGGTAACTCCCCAAAAGAATCTGGATTGTGGTGAGGGAACAGAGAAAAAAGCTCATTTAGGACCTGCACTTACAAAGGGGGTAGGCAGCTGTATATCAGGGAGTAAACCTTCTGAGAATAAAAACAGCTGGAGCTTGTTCAGGTAATTACACAGGGGAAAGGATAATGTACTGGGAACTCCTCAGAAGAATCTGATTTGTGGTGAGTGGAGAGAGATAAAAGCTCATTTAGGAACGACATGAACATGCTGCGTAGGTAGCTGTTTATCAGTAAATATCTCCACTGAGATTAAGAAAAGCAGTAGCTTAATAAATTAAGTACTTCCTGGTATGGTTACTTTACTGGTAACTCCCCAAAAGAATCTGGATTGTGGTGAGGGAACAGAGAAAAAAGCTCTTTTAGGACCTGCACTTTCGAAGGGGGTAGGCAGCTGTATATCAGGGAGTAAACCTTCTGAGAATAAAAACAGCTGGAGCTTGTTAAGGTAATTACAGAGGGGAAAGGGTAATGTACTGGGAACTGCACAGAAGAATCTGATTTGTCGTGAGGGGAGAGAGATTAAAGCTCATTTATGAACGACATGAACATGCTGCGTAGGTAACTGTTTATCAGTAAATATCTCCACCGAGATTAAGAAAAGCAGTAGCTTAATTAATTAAGTACTTCCTGGTATGGTTACTGTACTGGTAACTCCCCAAAAGAATCTTGATTGTGGTGAGGGAACAGAGAAAAAAGCTTATTTAGGACCTGCACTTACGAAGGGGGTAGGCAGCTGTATATCAGGGAGTAAACCTTCTGAGAATAAAAACAGCTGGAGCTTGTTCATGTAATTACACAGGGGAAAGGATAATGTACTGGAACTCCTCAGAAGAATCTGATTTGTGGTGAGGGGAGAGAGATAAAAGCTCATTTAGGAACGACATGAACGTGCTGCGTAGGTAGCTGTTTATCAGTAAATATCTCCACTGAGATTAAGAAAAGCAGTAGCTTAATAAATTAAGTACTTCCTGGTATGGATACTGTACTGGTAACTCCCCAAAAGAATCTGGATTGTGGTGAGGGAACAGAGAAAAAAAGCTCATTTATGACCTGCACTTACGAAGGGGGTAGGCAGCTGTATATCAGGGAGTATCGCTTCTGAGAATAAAAACAGCTGGAGCTTGTTAAGGTAATTACACAGGGGAAAGGATAATGTACTGGGAACTCCTCAGAAGAATCTGATTTGTGGTGAGTGGAGAGAGATAAAAGCTCATTTAGCAACGACATGAACATGCTGCATACGTAGCTGTTTATCAGTAAATATCTCCACTGAGATTAAGAAAAGCAGTAGCTTAATAAATTAAGTACTTCCTGGTATGGATACTGTACTGGTAACTCCCCAAAAGAATCTGGATTGTGGTGAGGGAACAGAGAAAAAAGCTCATTTAGGAACAACATGAACATGGTGCGTAGGTAGCTGTTTATCAGTAAATATCTCCACTGAGATTAAGAAAAGCAATAGCTTAATAAACTAAGTACTTCATGGTATGGTTACTGTACTGGTAACTCCCCAAAAGAATCTGGATTGTGGTGAGGGAACAGAGAAAAAAGCTCATTTAGGACCTGCAATTACGAAGGGGGTAGGCAGCTGTATATCAGGGAGTATCGCTTCTGAGAATAAAAACAGCTGGAGCTTGTTAAGGTAATTACACAGGGGAAAGGAAAATGTACTGGGAACTCCTCAGAAGATTCTGATTTGTGGTGAGGGGAGAGAGATAAAAGCTCATTTAGGAACGACATGAACATGCTGCGTAGGTACCTGTTTATCAGTAAATATCTCCACTGAGATTAAGAAAAGCAGTAGCTTAATAAATTAAGTACTTCCTGGTATGGTTACTGTACTGGTAACTCCCCAAAAGAATCTGGATTGTGGTGAGGGAACAGAGAAAAAAAGCTCATTTAGACCTCCAATTACGAAGGGGGGTAGGCAGCTGTATATCAGGGAGTATCGCTTGTGAGAATAAAAACAGCTGGAGCTTGTTAAGGTAATTACACAGGGGAAAGGATAATGTACTGGGAACTCCTCAGAAGAATCTGATTTGTGGTGAGGGGAGAGAGATAAAAGCTCATTTAGGAACGACATGAACATGCTGCGTAGGTAGCTGTTTATCAGTAAATATCTCCACTGAGATTAAGAAAAGCAGTAGCTTAATAAATCAAGTACTTCCTGGTATGGATACTGTACTGGTAACTCCCAAAAGGATCTGGATTGTGGTGAGGGAACAGAGAAAAAAGCTCATTTAGGAACGACATGAACATGCTGCGTAGGTAGCTGTTTATCAGTAAATATCTCCACTGAGATTAAGAAATCAGTAGCTTAATAAATCAAGTACTTCCTGGTATGGATACTGTACTGGTAACTCCCCAAAAGAATCTGGATTGTGGTGAGGGAACAGAGAAAAAAGCTCATTTAGGAACGACATGAACATGCTGCGTAGGTAGCTGTTTATCAGTAAATATCTCCACTGAGATTAAGAAAAGGAGTAGCTTAATAAATTAAGTACTTCCTGGTATGGTTCCTGTACTGGTAACTCCCCAAAAGAATCTGGATTGTGGTGAGGGAAAAGAAAAAAGCTCATTTATGACCTGCACTTACGAAGGGGGTAGGCAGCTGTATATCAGTGAGTAAACCTTCTGAGAATAAAAACAGCTGGAGCTTGTTAAGGTAATTACACAGGGGAAAGGATAATGTACTGGGAACTCCTCAGAAGAATCTGATTTGTGGTGAGGGGAGAGAGATAAAAGCTCATTTAGGAAAGACATGAACATGCTGCGTAGGTAGCTGTTTATCAGTAAATATCTCCACTGAGATTAAGAAAAGCAGTAGCTTAATAAATTAAGTACTTCCTGGTATGGTTACTGTACTGGTAACTCTCCAAAAGAATCTGGATTGTGGTGAGGGAACAGAGAAAAAAGCTCATTTAGGACCTGCACTTACGAAGGGGGTAGGCAGCTGTATATCAGGGAGTAAACCTTCTGAGAATAAAAACAGCTGGAGCTTGTTAAGGTAATTACACAGGGGAAAGGATAATGTACTGGGAACGCCTCAGAAGAATCTGATTTGTGGTGAGGGGAGAGAGATAAAAGCTCATTTAGGAACGACATGAACATGCTGCATAGGTAGCTGTTTATCAGTAAATATCTCCACTGGGTTTAAGAAAGGCAGTAGCTTAATAAATTAAATACTTCCTTGTATGGTTACTGTACTGGTAACTCCCCAAAAGAATCTGGATTGTGGTGAGGGAACAGAGAAAAAAGCTCATTTAGGACCTGCACTTACGAAGGGGGTAGGCAGCTGTATATCAGGGAGTAAACCTTCTGAGAATAAAAACAGCTGGAGCTTGTTAAGGTAATTACACAGGGGAAAGGATAATGTACTGGGAAGTCCTCAGAAGAATCTGATTTGTGGTGAGGGGAGAGAGATAAAAGCTAATTTAGGAACGACATGAACATGCTGCATAGGTAGCTGTTTATCAGTAAATATCTACAATGAGATTAAGAAAAGCAGTATCTTAATAAATTAAGTACTTCCTGGTATGGTTACTGTACTGGTAACTCCCCAAAAGAGAATCTGGATTGTGGTGAGGGAACAGAGAAAAAAGATCATTTAGGACCTGCACTTACGGAGGGGGTAGGCAGCTGTATATCAGGGAGTAAACCTTCTGAGAATAAAAACAGCTGGAGCTTGTTAAGGTAATTACACAGGGGAAAGGATAATGTACTGGGAACTCCTCAGAAGAATCTGAATTGTGGTGAGGGGAGAGAGATAAAATCTCATTTAGGAACGACATGAACATACTGCGTAGGTAGCTGTTTATCAGTAAATATCTCCACTGAGATTAAAAAATACAGTAGCTTAATAAATTAAGTACTTCCTGGTATCGTTACTGTACAGGTAACTCCCCAAAGGAATCTGGATTGTGGTGAGGGAACAGAGAAAAAAGCTCATTTAGGACCTGCACTTACGAAGGGGGTTGGCAGCTGTATTTCAGGGAGTAAACCTTCTGAGAATAAAAACAGCTGGAGCTTGTTAAGGTAATTACACAGGAGAAAAGATAATGTACTGGGAACTCCTCAGAAGAATCTGATTTGTGGTGAGGGGAGAGAGATAAAAGCTCATTTAGGAACGACATGAACATGCTTCGTACCTAGCTGTTTATCAGTAAATATCTCCACTGAGATTAAGAAAAGCAGTATCTTAATAAATTAAGTACTTCCTGGTATGGTTCCTGTTCTGGTAACTCCCCAAAAGAATCTGGATTGTGGTGAGGGAACAGAGAAAAAAGCTCATTTAGGACCTGCACTTACGAAGGGGGTAGGCAGCTGTATATCAGGGAGTAAACCTTCTGAGAATAAAAACAGCTGGAGCGCGTTAAGGTAATTACACAGGGGAAAGGATAATGTACTGGAAGTCCTCAGAAGAATCTGATTTGTGGTGAGTGGAGAGAGTTAAAAGCTCATTTAGGAACGACATGAACATGCTGCGTGGGTAGCTGTTTATCCGTAAATATCTCCACTGAGATTAAGAAAAGCAGTAGCATAATAAATTAAGTACTTCCTGGTATGGTTACTGTACTGGTAACTCCCCAAAAGAATCTAGATTGTGGTGAGGGAACAGAGAAAAAAGCTCATTTTGGACCTGCAGTTACGAAGGGGGTAGGCAGCTGTATATCAGGGAGTAAACCTTCTGAGAATAAAAACAGCTGGAGCTTGTTAAGGTAATTACACAGGGGAAAGGATAATGTACTGGGAACTCCTCAGAAGAATCTGATTTGTGCTGAGGGGAGAGAGATAAAAAGCTTATTTAGGAACGACATGAACATGCTGCGTAGTTAGCGGTTTATCAGTAAATATCTCCACTGAAATTAAGACAAGCAGTAGCTTAATAAATTAAGTACTTCCTGGAATGGTTACTGTACTGGTAACTCCCCAAAAGAATCTGGATTGTGGTGAAGGAACAGAGAAAAAAGCTCATTTAGGACCTGCAATTACGAAGGGGGTAGGCAGCTGTATATCAGGGAGCAAACCTTCTGAGAATAAAAAAAGCTGGAGCTTGTGAAGGTAATTACACAGGGGAAAGGATAATGTACTGGGAACTCCTCAGAAGAATCTGATTTGTGGTGAGGGGAGAGAGATATAAGCTCATTTAGGAACGACATGAACATGCTGCGTAGGTAGCTGTTTATCAGTAAATATCTCCACTGAGATTAAGAAAAGCAGTAGTTTAATAAATTAAGTACTTCCTGGTATGGTTACTGTACTGGTAACTCCCCAAAAGAATCTGGATTGTGGTGAGGGAACAGAGAAAAAAGCTCATTTAGGACCTGCACTTACGAAGGGGGTAGGCAGCTGTATATCAGTTAGTAAACCTTCTGAGAATAAAAACAACTGGAGCTTGTTAAGGTAAATACACAGGGGAAACAATAATGTACTGGGAACTCCTCAGAAGAATCTGATTTGTGGTGAGGGGAGAGAGATAAAAGCTCATTTAGGAACGATATGAACATGCTGCGTAGGTAGCTGTTTATCAGTAAATATCTCCACTGAGATTAAGAAAAGCAGTAGCTTAATAAATTAAGTACTTCCTGGTATGGTTATTGTACTAGAAACTCCACAAAAGAATCTGGATTGTGGTGAGGGAACAGAGAAAAAAGCTCATTTAGGACCTGCACTTACAAAGGGGGTAGGCAGCTGTATATCAGGGAGTATCGCTTCTGAGAATAAAAACAGCTAGAGCTTGTTAAGGTAATTACAAAGGGGAAAGAATAATGTACTGCGAACTCCTCAGAAGAATCTGATTTGTGGTGAGGGGAGAGAGATAAAAGCTCATTTAGGAACGACATGAACATGCTGCGTAGGTAGCTGTTTATCAGTAAATATCTCCACTGAGATTAAGAAGCAGTAGCTTAATAAATCAAGTACTTCCTGGTATGGATACTGTACTGGTAACTCCCCAAAAGAATCTGGATTGTGGTGAGGGAACAGAGAAAAAAGCTCATTTAGGAACGACATGAACATGCTGCGTAGGTAGCTGTTTATCAGTAAATATCTCCACTGAGATTAAGAAAAGCAGTAGCTTAATAAATTAAGTACTTCCTGGTATGGTTACTGTACTGGTAACTCCCCAAAAGAGAATCTGGATTGTGGTTAGGGAACAGAGAAAAAAGCTCATTTAGGACCTGCACTTACAGAGGGGGTAGGCAGCTGTATATCAGGGAGTAAACCTTCTGAGAATAAAAACAGGTGGAGCTTGTTAAGGTAATTACACAGGGGAATGGATAATGTACTGGGAACTCCTCAGAAGAATCTGATTTGTGGTGAGGGGAGAGAGATAAAAGCTCATTTAGGAACGACATGAACATGCTGCGTAGGTAGCTGTTTATCAGTAAATATCTCCACTGAGATTAAAAAAAACAGTAGCTTAATAATTTAAGTTATTCATGGTATGGTTACTGTACTGGTAACTCCCCAAGAATCTAGATTGTGGTGAGGGAACAGAGAAAAAGCTCATTTAGGACCTGCACTTACAAAGGGGGTAGGCAGCTGTATATCAGGGAGTAAACCTTCTGAGAATAAAAACAACTGGAGCTTGTTCAGGTAATTACACAGGGGAAAGGATAATGTTTTGGGAACTCCTCAGAAGAATCTGATTTGTGGTGAGGGGAGAGAGAAAAAAGCTCATTTAGGAACGACATGAACATGCTGCGTAGGTAGCTGTTTATCAGTAAATATCTCCACTGAGATTAAGAAAAGCAGTAGCTTAATAAATTAAGTACTTCCTGGTATGGTTACTGTACTGGTAACTCCCCAAAAGAATCTGGATTGTGGTGAGGGAACAGAGAAAAAAGCTCATTTAGGACCTCCAATTACGAAGGGGGTAGGCAGCTGTATATCAGGGAGTATCGCTTGTGAGAATAAAAACAGCTGGAGCTTGTTAAGGTAATTACACAGGGGAAAGGATAATGTACTGGGAACTCCTCAGAAGAATCTGATTTGTGGTGAGGGGAGAGAGATAAAAGCTCATTTAGGAACGACATGAACATGCTGCGTAGGTAGCTGTTTATCAGTAAATATCTCCACTGAGATTAAGAAAAGCAGTAGCTTAATAAATCAAGTACTTCCTGGTATGGATACTGTACTGGTAACTCCCCAAAAGGATCTGGATTGTGGTGAGGGAACAGAGAAAAAAGCTCATTTAGGAACGACATGAACATGCTGCGTAGGTAGCTGTTTATCAGTAAATATTTCCACTGAGATTAAGAAAAGCAGTAGCTTAATAAATTCAGTACTTCCTGGTATGGTTCCTGTACTGGTAACTCCCCAAAAGAATCTGGATTGTGGTGAGGGAAAAGAAAAAATCTCATTTAGGACCTGCACTTACGAAGGGGGTAGGCAGCTGTATATCAGTGAGTAAACCTTCTGAGAATAAAAACAGCTGGAGCTTGTTAAGGTAATTACACAGGGGAAAGGATAATGTACTGGGAACTCCTCAGAAGAATCTGATTTGTGGTGAGGGGAGAGAGATAAAAGCTCATTTAGGAAAGACATGAACATGCTGCGTAGGTAGCTGTTTATCAGTAAATATCTCCACTGAGATTAAGAAAAGCAGTAGCTTAATAAATTAAGTACTTCCTGGTA
>NW_025955960.1:0-62099 GCF_023159225.1 Perognathus longimembris pacificus | reverse complement strand
GAATAAACCTTCTGAGAATAAAAACAGCTGTAGCTTGTTTAAGTAATTACACTGGGGAAAGGATAATGTACTGGGAACTCCTCAGAAGAATCTGATTTGTGGTGAGGGAGAGAGATAAAAGCTCATTTAGGAACGACATGAACATGCTGCGTAGGTAGCTGTTTATCAGTAAATATCTCCACTGAGATTAAGAAAAGCAGTAGCTTAATAAATTAAGTACTTCCTGGTATGGTTACTGTACTGGTAACTCCCCAAAAGAATCTGATTGTGGTGAGGGAACAGAGAAAAAAGCTCATTTAGGACCTGCACTTACGAAGGGGGTAGGCAGCTGTATATCAGGGAGTAAACCTTCTGAGAATAAAAACAGCTGGAGCTTGTTAAGGTAATTACACAGGGGAAAGGATAATGTACTGGGAACTCCTCAGAAGAATCTGATTTGTGGTGAGGGCAGAGAGATAAAAGCTCATTTAGGAACGACATGAACATGCTGCGTAGGTAGCTGTTTATCAGTAAATATCTCCACTGAGATTAAGAAAAGCAGTAGCTTAATAAATTAAGTACTTCCTGGTGTGGTTACTGTACTGGTAACTCCCCAAAAGAATCTGGATTGTGGTGAGGGAACAGAGAAAAAAGCTCATTTAGGACCTGCACTTACGAAGGGGGTAGGCAGCTGTATATCAGGGAGTAAACCTTCTGAGAATAAAAACAGCTGGAGCTTGTTAAGGTAATTACACAGGGGAAAGGATAATGTACTGGGAACTCCTCAGAAGAATCTGATTTGTGGTGAGGGAGAGAGATAAAAGCTCATTTAAAACGACATGAACATGCTGCGTAGGTAGCTGTTTATCAGTAAATATCTCCACTGAGATTAAGAAAAGCAGTAGCTTAATAAATTAAGTACTTCCTGGTATGGTTACTGTACTGGTAACTCCCCAAAAGAATCTGGATTGTGGTGAGGGAACAGAGAAAAAAGCTCATTTAGGACCTGTACTTACGAAGGGGGTAGGCAGCTGTATATCAGGGAGTAAACCTTCTGAGAATAAAAACAGCTGGAGCTTGTTAAGGTAATTACACAGGGGAAAGGATAATGTACTGGGAACTCCTCAGAAGAATCTGATTTGTGGTGAGGGCAGAGAGATAAAAGCTCATTTAGGAACGACATGAACATGCTGCATAGGTGGCTGTTTATCAGTAAATATCTCCACTGAGATTAAGAAAAGCAGTAGCTTAATAAATTAAGTACTTCCTGGTATGGTTACTGTACTGGTAACTCCCCAAAAGAATCTGGATTGTGGTGAGGGAACAGAGAAAAAAGCTCATTAAGGACCTGCACTTACGAAGGGGGTAGGCAGCTGTATATCAGGGAGTAAACCTTCTGAGAATAAAAACAGCTGGAGCTTGTTAAGGTAATTTCACAGGGGAAAGGACAATGTACTGGGAACTCCTCAGAAGAATCTGATTTGTGGTGAGGGCAGAGAGATAAAAGCTCATTTAGGAACGACATGAACATGCTGCGTAGGTAGCTGTTTATCAGTAAATATCTCAATTGAGATTAAGAAAAGCAGTAGCTTAATAAATTAAGTACTTCCTGGTATGGTTACTGTACTAGTAACTCCCCAAAAGAATCTGGATTGTGGTGAGGGAACAGAGAAAAAAGCTCATTTAGGACCTGCACTTACGAAGGGGGTAGGCAGCTGTATATCAAGGAGTACACCTTCTGAGAATAAAAACAGCTGGAGCTTGTTAAGGTAATTACACAGGGGAAAGGATAATGTACTGGGAACTCCTCAGAAGAATCTGATTTGTGGTGAGGGCAGAGAGATAAAAGCTCATTTAGGAACGACATGAACATGCTGCGTAGGTAGCTGTTTATCAGTAAATATCTCCACTGAGATTAAGAAAAGCAGTAGCTTAATAAATTAAGTGCTTCCTGGTATGGTTACTGTAATGGTAACTCCCCAAAAGAATCTGGATTGTGGTGAGGGAACAGAGAAAAAAGCTCATTTAGGACCTGCACTTACGAAGGGGATAGGCAGCTGTATATCAAGGAGTAAACCTTCTGAGAATAAAAACAGCTGGAGCTTGTTAAGGTAATTACACAGTGGAAAGGATAATGTACTGGGAACTCCTCAGAAGAATCTGATTTGTGGTGAGGGCAGAGAGATAAATGCTCATTTAGGAACGACATGAACATGCTGCGTAGGTAGCTGTTTATCAGTAAATATCTCCACTGAGATTGAGAAAAGCAGTAGCTTAATAAATTAAGTATTTCCTGGTATGGTTACTGTACTGGTAACTCCCCAAAAGAATCTGGATTGTGGTGAGGGAACAGAGAAAAAAGCTCATTTAGGACCTGCACTTACGAAGGGGATAGGCAGCTGTATATCAGGGAGTAAACCTTCTGAGAATAAAAACAGCTGGAGCTTGTTAAGGTAATTACACAGGGGAAAGGATAATGTACTGGGAACTCCTCAGAAGAATCTGATTTGTGGTGAGGGCAGAGAGATAAAAGCTCATTTAGGAACGACATGAACATGCTGCGTAGGTAGCTGTTTATCAGTAAATATCTCCACTGAGATTAAGAAAAGCAGTAGCTTAATAAATTAAGTACTTCCTGGTATGGTTACTGTACTGGTAACTCCCCAAAAGAATCTGGATGGTGGTGAGGGAACAGAGAAAAAAGCTCATTTAGGACCTGCACTTACGAAGGGGGTAGGCAGCTGTATATCAGGGAGTAAACCTTCTGAGAATAAAAACAGCTGGTGCTTGTTAAGGTAATTACACAGGGGAAAGGATAATGTACTGGGAACTCCTCAGAAGAATCTGATTTTTGGTGAGGGCAGAGAGATAAAAGCTCATTTCGGAACGACATGAACATGCTGCGTAGGTAGCTGTTTATCAGTAAATATCTCCACTGAAATTAAGAAAAGCAGTAGCTTAATAAATTAAGTACTTCCTGGTATGGTTACTGTACTGGTAACTCCCCAAAAGAATCTGGATTGTGGTGAGGGAACAGAGAAAAAAGCTCATTTAGGACCTGCACTTACGAAGGGGATAGGCAGCTGTATATCAGGGAGTAAACCTTCTGAGAATAAAAACAGCTGGAGCTTGTTAAGGTAATTACACAGGGGAAAGGATAATGTACTGGGAACTCCTCAGAAGAATCTGATTTGTGGTGAGGGCAGAGAGATAAAAGCTCATTTAGGAACGACATGAACATGCTGCGTGGGTAGCTGGTTATCAGTAAATATCTCCACTGAGATTAAGAAAAGCAGTAGCTTAATAAATTAAGTACTTCCTGGTATGGTTACTGTACTGGTAACTCCCCAAAAGAATCTGGATTGTGGTGAGGGAAGAGAGAAAAAAGCTCATTTAGGACCTGCACTTACGAAGGGGGTAGGCAGCTGTATATGAGGGAGTAAACCTTCTGAGAATAAAAACAGCTGGAGCTTGTTAAGGTAATTACACAGGGGAAAGGATAATGTACTGGGAACTCCTCAGAAGAATCTGATTTGTGGTGAGGGCAGAGAGATAAAAGCTCATTTCAGAACGACATGAACATGCTGCGTAGGTAGCTGTTTATCAGTAAATATCTCCACTGAGATTAAGAAAAGCAGTAGCTTAATAAATTAAGTACTTCCTGGTATGGTTACTGTACTGGTAACTCCCCAAAAGAATCTGGATTGTGGGGAGGGAACAGAGAAAAAAGCTCATTTAGGACCTGCACTTACGAGGGGGTAGGCAGCTGTATATCAGGGAGTAAACCTTCTGAGAATAAAAACAGCTGGAACTTGTTAAGGTAATTACACAGGGGAAAGGATAATGTACTGGGAACTCTTCAGAAGAATCTGATTTGTGGTGAGGGCAGAGAGATAAAAGCTCATTTAGGTACGACATGAACATGCTGCGTAGGTAGCTGTTTATCAGTAAATATCTCCACTGAGATTAAGAAAAGCAGTAGCTTAATAAATTAAGTAGTCCTGGTATGGTTACTGTACTGGTAACTCCCCAAAAGAATCTGGATTTTGGGGAGGGAACAGAGAAAAAAGCTCATTTAGGACCTGCACTTACGAAGGGGGTAGGCAGCTGTATATCAGGGAGTAAACCTTCTGAGAATAAAAACAGCTGGAGCTTGTTAAGGTAATTACACAGGGGAAAGGACAATGTACTGGGAACTCCTCAGAAGAATCTGATTTGTGGTGAGGGCAGAGAGATAAAAGCTCATTTAGGAACGACATGAACATGCTGCGTAGGTAGCTGTTTATCAGTAAATATCTCCACTGAGATTAAGAAAAGCAGTAGCTTAATAAATTAAGTACTTCCTGGTATGGTTACTGTACTGGTAACTCCCCAAAAGAATCTGGATTGTGGTGAGGGAACAGAGAAAAAAGCTCATTTAGGACCTGCACTTACGAAGGGGGCAGGCAGCTGTATATCATGGAGTAAACCTTCTGAGAATAAAAACAGCTGGAGCTTGTTAAGGTAATTACACAGGGGAAAGAATAATGTACTGGGAACTCCTCAGAAGAATCTGATTTGTGGTGAGGGCAGAGAGATAAAAGCTCATTTAGGAACGACATGAACATGCTGCGTGGGTAGCTGTTTATCAGTAAATATCTCCACTGAGATTAAGAAAAGCAGTAGCTTAATAAATTAAGTACTTCCTGCTATGGTTACTGTACTGGTAACTCCCCAAAAGCATCCGGATTGTGGTTAGGGAACAGAGAAAAAAGCTCATTTAGGACCTGCACTTACGAAGGGGGTAGGCAGCTGTATATCAGGGAGTAAACCTTCTGAGAATAAAAACAGCTGGAGCTTGTTAAGGTAATTACACAGGGGAAAGGATAATGTACTGGGAACTCCTCAGAAGAATCTGATTTGTGGTGAGGGCAGAGAGATAAAAGCTCATTTAGGAACGACATGAACATTCTGCGTAGGTAGCTGTTTATCAGTAAATATCTCCACTGAGATTAAGAAAAGCAGTAGCTTAATAAATTAAGTACTTCCTGCTATGGTTACTGTACTGGTAACTCCCCAAAAGAATCTGGATTGTGGTGAGGGAACAGAGAAAAAAGCTCATTTAGGACCTGCACTTACGAAGGGGGTAGTCAGCTGTATATCAGGGAGTAATCCTTCTGAGAATAAAAACAGCTCGAGCTTGTTAAGGTAATTACACAGGGGAAAGGATAATGTACTGGGAACTCCTCAGAAGAATCTGATTTGTGGTGAGGGCAGAGAGATAAAAGCTCATTTAGGAACGACATGAACATGCTGCGTAGGTAGCTGTTTATCAGTAAATATCTCCACTGAGATTAAGAAAAGCAGTAGCTTAATAAATTAAGTACTTCCTGGTACGATTACTGTACTGGTAACTCCCCAAAAGAATCTGGATTGTGGTGAGGGAACAGAGCAAAAAGCTCATTTAAGACCTGCACTTACGAAGGGGGTAGGCAGCTGTATATCAGGGAGTAAACCTTCTGAGAATAAAAACAGCTGGAGCTTGTTAAGGTAATTACACAGGGGAAAGGATAATGTACTGGGAACTCCTCAGAAGAATCTGATTTGTGGTGAGGGCAGAGAGATAAAAGCTCATTTAGGAACGACATGAACATGCTGCGTAGGTAGCTGTTTATCAGTTAATATCTCCACTGAGATTAAGAAAAGCAGTAGCTTAATAAATTAAGTACTTCCTGGTATGGTTACTGTACTGGTAACTCCCCAAAAGAATCTGGATTGTGGTGAGGGAACAGAGAAAAAAGCTCATTTAGGACCTGCACTTACGAAGGGGGTAGGCAGCTGTATATCAGGGAGTAAACCTTCTGAGAATAAAAACAGCTGGAGCTTGTTAAGGTAATTACACAGGGGAAAGGATAATGTACTGGGAACTCCTCAGAAGAATCTGATTTGTGGTGAGGGCAGAGAGATAAAAGCTCATTTAGGAACGACATGAACATGCTGCGTAGGTAGCTGTTTATCAGTAAATATCTCCACTGAGATTAAGAAAAGCAGTAGCTTAATAAATTAAGTACTTCCTGGTATGGTTACTGTACTGGTAACTCCCCAAAAGAATCTGGATTGTGGTGAGGGAACAGAGAAAAAAGCTCATTTAGGACCTGCACTTACGAAGGGGGTAGGCAGCTGTATATCAGGGAGTAAACCTTCTGAGAATAAAAACAGCTGGAGCTTGTTAAGGTAATTACACAGGGGAAAGGATAATGTACTGGGAACTCCTCAGAAGAATCTGATTTGTGGTGAGGGCAGAGAGATAAAAGCTCATTTAGGAACGACATGAACATGCTGCGTAGGTAGCTGTTTATCAGTAAATATCTCCACTGAGATTAAGAAAAGCAGTAGCTTAATAAATTAAGTACTTCCTGGTATGGTTACTGTACTGGTAACTCCCCAAAAGAATCTGGATTGTGGTGAGGGAAGAGAAAAAAGCTCATTTAGGACCTGCACTTACGAAGGGGGTAGGCAGCTGTATATGAGGGAGTAAACCTTCTGAGAATAAAAACAGCTGGAGCTTGTTAAGGTAATTACACAGGGGAAAGGATAATGTACTGGGAACTCCTCAGAAGAATCTGATTTGTGGTGAGGGCAGAGAGATAAAAGCTCATTTAGGAACGACATGAACATGCTGCGTAGGTAGCTGTTTATCAGTAAATATCTCCACTGAGATTAAGAAAAGCAGTAGCTTAATAAATTAAGTACTTCCTGGTATGGTTACTGTACTGGTAACTCCCCAAAAGAATCTGGATTGTGGTGAGGGAACAGAGAAAAAAGCTCATTTAGGACCTGCACTTACGAGGGGGTAGGCAGCTGTATATCAGGGAGTAAACCTTCTGAGAATAAAAACAGCTGGAACTTGTTAAGGTAATTACACAGGGGAAAGGATAATGTACTGGGAACTCCAGAAGAATCTGATTTGTGGTGAGGGCAGAGAGATAAAAGCTCATTTAGGAACGACATGAACATGCTGCGTAGGTAGCTGTTTATCAGTAAATATCTCCACTGAGATTAAGAAAAGCAGTAGCTTAATAAATTAAAGTGGTATGGTTACTGTACTGGTAACTCCCCAAAAGAATCTGGATTTTGGGGAGGGAACAGAGAAAAAAGCTCATTTAGGACCTGCACTTACGAAGGGGGTAGGCAGCTGTATATCAGGGAGTAAACCTTCTGAGAATAAAAACAGCTGGAGCTTGTTAAGGTAATTACACAGGGGAAAGGACAATGTACTGGGAACTCCTCAGAAGAATCTGATTTGTGGTGAGGGCAGAGAGATAAAAGCTCATTTAGGAACGACATGAACATGCTGCGTAGGTAGCTGTTTATCAGTAAATATCTCCACTGAGATTAAGAAAAGCAGTAGCTTAATAAATTAAGTACTTCCTGGTATGGTTACTGTACTGGTAACTCCCCAAAAGAATCTGGATTGTGGTGAGGGAACAGAGAAAAAAGCTCATTTAGGACCTGCACTTACGAAGGGGGCAGGCAGCTGTATATCAGGGAGTAAACCTTCTGAGAATAAAAACAGCTGGAGCTTGTTAAGGTAATTACACAGGGGAAAGAATAATGTACTGGGAACTCCTCAGAAGAATCTGATTTGTGGTGAGGGCAGAGAGATAAAAGCTCATTTAGGAACGACATGAACATGCTGCGTGGGTAGCTGTTTATCAGTAAATATCTCCACTGAGATTAAGAAAAGCAGTAGCTTAATAAATTAAGTACTTCCTGCTATGGTTACTGTACTGGTAACTCCCCAAAAGCATCCGGATTGTGGTGAGGGAACAGAGAAAAAAGCTCATTTAGGACCTGCACTTACGAAGGGGGTAGGCAGCTGTATATCAGGGAGTAAACCTTCTGAGAATAAAAACAGCTGGAGCTTGTTAAGGTAATTACACAGGGGAAAGGATAATGTACTGGGAACTCCTCAGAAGAATCTGATTTGTGGTGAGGGCAGAGAGATAAAAGCTCATTTAGGAACGACATGAACATTCTGCGTAGGTAGCTGTTTATCAGTAAATATCTCCACTGAGATTAAGAAAAGCAGTAGCTTAATAAATTAAGTACTTCCTGGTATGGTTACTGTACTGGTAACTCCCCAAAAGAATCAGGATTGTGGTGAGGGAACAGAGAAAAAAGCTCATTTAGGACCTGCACTTACGAAGGGGGTAGTCAGCTGTATATCAGGGAGTAATCCTTCTGAGAATAAAAACAGCTCGAGCTTGTTAAGGTAATTACACAGGGGAAAGGATAATGTACTGGGAACTCCTCAGAAGAATCTGATTTGTGGTGAGGGCAGAGAGATAAAAGCTCATTTAGGAACGACATGAACATGCTGCGTAGGTAGCTGTTTATCAGTAAATATCTCCACTGAGATTAAGAAAAGCAGTATCTTAATAAATTAAGTACTTCCTGGTACGATTACTGTACTGGTAA
The DNA here is from genome assembly GCF_023159225.1 of Perognathus longimembris pacificus. Lineage (NCBI taxonomy): Eukaryota > Metazoa > Chordata > Mammalia > Rodentia > Heteromyidae > Perognathus > Perognathus longimembris. Next base: position 53,660 of record NW_025955960.1, on the reverse strand, counting down.
CTCCCCAAAAGAATCTGGATTGTGGTGAGGGAACAGAGCAAAAAGCTCATTTAAGACCTGCACTTACGAAGGGGGTAGGCAGCTGTATATCAGGGAGTAAACCTTCTGAGAATAAAAACAGCTGGAGCTTGTTAAGGTAATTACACAGGGGAAAGGATAATGTACTGGGAACTCCTCAGAAGAATCTGATTTGTGGTGAGGGCAGAGAGATAAAAGCTCATTTAGGAACGACATGAACATGCTGCGTAGGTAGCTGTTTATCAGTTAATATCTCCACTGAGATTAAGAAAAGCAGTAGCTTAATAAATTAAGTACTTCCTGGTATGGTTACTGTACTGGTAACTCCCCAAAAGAATCTGGATTGTGGTGAGGGAACAGAGAAAAAAGCTCATTTAGGACCTACACTTACGAAGGGGGTAGGCAGCTGTATATCAGGGAGTAAACCTTCTGAGAATAAAAACAGCTGGAGCTTGTTAAGGTAATTACACAGGGGAAAGGATAATGTACTGGGAACTCCTCAGAAGAATCTGATTTGTGGTGAGGGCAGAGAGATAAAAGCTCATTTAGGAACGACATGAACATGCTGCGTAGGTAGCTGTTTATCAGTAAATATCTCCACTGAGATTAAGAAAAGCAGTAGCTTAATAAATTAAGTACTTCCTGGTATGGTTACTGTACTGGTAACTCCCCAAAAGAATCTGGATTGTGGTGAGGGAACAGAGAAAAAAGCTCATTTCCGACCTGCACTTACGAAGGGGGTAGGCAGGTGTATATCAGGGAGGAAACCTTCAGAGAATAAAAACAGCTGGAGCTTGTTAAGGTAATTACACAGGGGAAAGCATAGTGTACTGGGTACTCCTCAGAAGAATCGGATTTGTGGTGAGGGCAGAGAGATAAAAGCTCATTTAGGAACGACATGAACATGCTGCGTAGGTAGCTGTTTATCAGTCAATATCTCCACTGAGATTAAGAAAAGCAGTAGCTTAATAAATTAAGTACTTCCTGGTATGGTTACTGTACTGGTAACTCCCCAAAAGAATCTGGATTGTGGTGAGGGAACAGAGAAAAAAGCTCATTTGGGACCTGCACTTACGAAGGGGGTAGGCAGCTGTATATCAGGGAGTAAAAATTCTGAGAATAAAAACAGCTGGAGCTTGTTAAGGTAATTACACAGGGGAAAGGATAATGTACTGGGAACTCCTCACAAGATTCTGATTTGTGGTGAGCGCAGACAGATAAAAGCTCATTTAGGAACGACATGAACATGCTGCGTAGGTAGCTGTTTATCAGTAAATATCTCTACTGCGATTAAGAAAAGCAGTAGCTTAATAAATTAAGTACTTCCTGGTATGGTTACTGTACTGGTAACTCCCCAAAAGAATCTGGATTGTGGTGAGGGAACAGAGAAAAAAGCTCATTTAGGACCTGCACTTACGAAGGGGGTAGGTAGCTGTATATCAGGGAGTAAACCTTCTGAGAATAAAAACAGCTGGATCTTGTTAAGGTAATTACACAGGGGAAAGGATAATGTACTGGGAACTCCTCAGAGGAATCTGATTTGTGTTGAGGGCAGAGAGATAAAAGCTCATTTAGGAACGACATGAACATGCTGCGTAGGTAGCTGTTTATCAGTAAATATCTCCACTGAGATTAAGAAAAGCAGTAGCTTAATAAATTAAGTACTTCCTGGTATGGTTACTGTACTGGTAACTCCCCAAAAGAATCTGGATTGTGGTGAGGGAACCGAGAAAAAAGCTCATTTAGGACCTGCACTTACGAAGGGGGTAGGCAGCTGTATATCAGGGAGGAAACCTTCTGAGAATAAAAACAGCTGGAGCTTGTTAAGGTAATTACACAGGGGAAAGGATAATGTACTGGGAACTCCTCAGAAGAATCGGATTTGTGGTGAGGGCAGAGAGATAAAAGCTCATTTAGGAACGACATGAACATGCTGCGTAGGTAGCTGTTTATCAGTAAATATCTCCACTGACATTAAGAAAAGCAGTAGCTTAATAAATTAAGTACTTCCTGGTATGGTTACTGTACTGGTAACTCCCCAAAGAATCTGGATTGTGGTGAGGGAACAGAGAAAAAAGCTCATTTAGCACCTGCACTTACGAAGGGGGTAGGCAGCTGTATATCAGGGAGTAAACCTTCTGAGAATAAAAACAGCTGGAGCTTGTTAAGGTAATTACACAGGGGAAAGGATAATGTACTGGGAACTCCTCAGAAGAATCTGATTTGTGGTGAGGGCAGAGAGATAAAAGCTCATTTAGGAATTACATGAACATGCTGCGTAGGTAGCTGTTTATCAGTAAATATCTCCACTGAGATTAAGAAAAGCAGTAGCTTAATAAATTAAGTACTTCCTGGTATGGTTACTGTACTGGTAACTCCCCAAAAGAATCTGGATTGTGGTGAGGGAACAGAGAAAAAAGCTCATTTAGGACCTGCACTTACGAAGGGGGTAGGCAGCTGTATATCAGGGAGTAAACATTCTGAGAATAAAAACAGCTGGAGCTTGTTAAGGTAATTACACAGGGGAAAGGATAATGTACTGGGAACTCCTCAGAAGAATCTGATTTGTGGTGAGGGCAGAGAGATAAAAGCTCATTTAGGAACGACATGAACATGCTGCGTAGGTAGCTGTTTATCAGTAAATATCTCCACTGAGATTAAGAAAAGCAGTAGCTTAATAAATTAAGTACTTCCTGGTATGGTTACTGTACTGGTACCTCCCCAAAAGAATCTGGATTGTGGTGAGGGAACAGAGAAAAAAGCTCATTTAGGACCTGCACTTACGAAGGGGGTAGGCAGCTGTATATCAGGGAGGAAACCTTCTGAGAATAAAAACAGCTGGAGCTTGTTAAGGTAATTACACAGGGGAAAGGATAATGTACTGGGAACTCCTCAGAAGAATCTGATTTGTGGTGAGGGCAGAGAGATAAAAGCTCATTTAGGAACGACATGAACATGCTGCGTAGGTAGCTGTTTATCAGTAAATATCTCCACTGAGATTAAGAAAAGCAGTAGCTTAATAAATTAAGTACTTCCTGGTATGGTTACTGTACTGGTAACTCCCCAAAAGTATCTGGATTGTGGTGAGGGAATAGAGAAAAAAGCTCATTTAGGACCTGCACTTACGAAGGGGGTAGGCAGCTGTATATCAGGGAGTAAAGCTTCTGAGAATAAAAACAGCTGGAGCTTGTTAAGGTAATTACACAGGGGAAAGGATAATGTACTGGGAACTCCTCAGAAGAATCTGATTTGTGGTGAGGGCAGAGAGATAAAAGCTCATTTAGGAACGACATGAACATGCTGCGTAGGTAGCTGTTTATCAGTAAATATCTCCACTGAGATTAAGAAAAGCAGTAGCTTAATAAATTAAGTGCTTCCTGGTATGGTTACTGTAATGGTAACTCCCCAAAAGAATCTGGATTGTGGTGAGGGAACAGAGAAAAAAGCTCATTTAGGACCTGCACTTACGAAGGGGATAGGCAGCTGTATATCAAGGAGTAAACCTTCTGAGAATAAAAACAGCTGGAGCTTGTTAAGGTAATTACACAGTGGAAAGGATAATGTACTGGGAACTCCTCAGAAGAATCTGATTTGTGGTGAGGGCAGAGAGATAAATGCTCATTTAGGAACGACATGAACATGCTGCGTAGGTAGCTGTTTATCAGTAAATATCTCCACTGAGATTGAGAAAAGCAGTAGCTTAATAAATTAAGTATTTCCTGGTATGGTTACTGTACTGGTAACTCCCCAAAAGAATCTGGATTGTGGTGAGGGAACAGAGAAAAAAGCTCATTTAGGACCTGCACTTACGAAGGGGATAGGCAGCTGTATATCAGGGAGTAAACCTTCTGAGAATAAAAACAGCTGGATCTTGTTAAGGTAATTACACAGGGGAAAGGATAATGTACTGGGAACTCCTCAGAAGAATCTGATTTGTGGTGAGGGCAGAGAGATAAAAGCTCATTTAGGAACGACATGAACATGCTGCGTAGGTAGCTGTTTATCAGTAAATATCTCCACTGAGATTAAGAAAAGCAGTAGCTTAATAAATTAAGTACTTCCTGGTATGGTTACTGTACTGGAAACTCCCCAAAAGAATCTGGATGGTGGTGAGGGAACAGAGAAAAAAGCTCATTTAGGACCTGCACTTACGAAGGGGGTAGGCAGCTGTATATCAGGGAGTAAACCTTCTGAGAATAAAAACAGCTGGTGCTTGTTAAGGTAATTACACAGGGGAAAGGATAATGTACTGGGAACTCCTCAGAAGAATCTGATTTTTGGTGAGGGCAGAGAGATAAAAGCTCATTTCGGAACGACATGAACATGCTGCGTAGGTAGCTGTTTATCAGTAAATATCTCCACTGAAATTAAGAAAAGCAGTAGCTTAATAAATTAAGTACTTCCTGGTATGGTTACTGTACTGGTAACTCCCCAAAAGAATCTGGATTGTGGTGAGGGAACAGAGAAAAAAGCTCATTTAGGACCTGCACTTACGAAGGGGATAGGCAGCTGTATATCAGGGAGTAAACCTTCTGAGAATAAAAACAGCTGGAGCTTGTTAAGGTAATTACACAGGGGAAAGGATAATGTACTGGGAACTCCTCAGAAGAATCTGATTTGTGGTGAGGGCAGAGAGATAAAAGCTCATTTAGGAACGACATGAACATGCTGCGTGGGTAGCTGGTTATCAGTAAATATCTCCACTGAGATTAAGAAAAGCAGTAGCTTAATAAATTAAGTACTTCCTGGTATGGTTACTGTACTGGTAACTCCCCAAAAGAATCTGGATTGTGGTGAGGGAAGAGAGAAAAAAGCTCATTTAGGACCTGCACTTACGAAGGGGATAGGCAGCTGTATATGAGGGAGTAAACCTTCTGAGAATAAAAACAGCTGGAGCTTGTTAAGGTAATTACACAGGGGAAAGGATAATGTACTGGGAACTCCTCAGAAGAATCTGATTTGTGGTGAGGGCAGAGAGATAAAAGCTCATTTCAGAACGACATGAACATGCTGCGTAGGTAGCTGTTTATCAGTAAATATCTCCACTGAGATTAAGAAAAGCAGTAGCTTAATAAATTAAGTACTTCCTGGTATGGTTACTGTACTGGTAACTCCCCAAAAGAATCTGGATTGTGGGGAGGGAACAGAGAAAAAAGCTCATTTAGGACCTGCACGTACGAGGGGGTAGGCAGCTGTATATCAGGGAGTAAACCTTCTGAGAATAAAAACAGCTGGAACTTGTTAAGGTAATTACACAGGGGAAAGGATAATGTACTGGGAACTCTTCAGAAGAATCTGATTTGTGGTGAGGGCAGAGAGATAAAAGCTCATTTAGGTACGACATGAACATGCTGCGTAGGTAGCTGTTTATCAGTAAATATCTCCACTGAGATTAAGAAAAGCAGTAGCTTAATAAATTAAGTAGTCCTGGTATGGTTACTGTACTGGTAACTCCCCAAAAGAATCTGGATTTTGGGGAGGGAACAGAGAAAAAAGCTCATTTAGGACCTGCACTTACGAAGGGGGTAGGCAGCTGTATATCAGGGAGTAAACCTTCTGAGAATAAAAACAGCTGGAGCTTGTTAAGGTAATTACACAGGGGAAAGGATAATGTACTGGGAACTCCTCAGAAGAATCTGATTTGTGGTGAGGGCAGAGAGATAAAAGCTCATTTAGGAACGACATGAACATGCTGCGTAGGTAGCTGTTTATCAGTAAATATCTCCACTGAGATTAAGAAAAGCAGTAGCTTAATAAATTAAGTACTTCCTGGTATGGTTACTGTACTGGTAACTCCCCAAAAGAATCTGGATTGTGGTGAGGGAACAGAGAAAAAAGCTCATTTAGGACCTGCACTTACGAAGGGGGTAGGCAGCTGTATATCAGGGAGTAAACCTTCTGAGAATAAAAACAGCTGGAGCTTGTTAAGGTAATTACACAGGGGAAAGAATAATGTACTGGGAACTCCTCAGAAGAATCTGATTTGTGGTGAGGGCAGAGAGATAAAAGCTCATTTAGGAACGACATGAACATGCTGCGTGGGTAGCTGTTTATCAGTAAATATCTCCACTGAGATTAAGAAAAGCAGTAGCTTAATAAATTAAGTACTTCCTGCTATGGTTACTGTACTGGTAACTCCCCAAAAGAATCCGGATTGTGGTTAGGGAACAGAGAAAAAAGCTCATTTAGGACCTGCACTTACGAAGGGGGTAGGCAGCTGTATATCAGGGAGTAAACCTTCTGAGAATAAAAACAGCTGGAGCTTGTTAAGGTAATTACACAGGGGAAAGGATAATGTACTGGGAACTCCTCAGAAGAATCTGATTTGTGGTGAGGGCAGAGAGATAAAAGCTCATTTAGGAACGACATGAACATTCTGCGTAGGTAGCTGTTTATCAGTAAATATCTCCACTGAGATTAAGAAAAGCAGTAGCTTAATAAATTAAGTACTTCCTGGTATGGTTACTGTACTGGTAACTCCCCAAAAGAATCAGGATTGTGGTGAGGGAACAGAGAAAAAAGCTCATTTAGGACCTGCACTTACGAAGGGGGTAGTCAGCTGTATATCAGGGAGTAATCCTTCTGAGAATAAAAACAGCTCGAGCTTGTTAAGGTAATTACACAGGGGAAAGGATAATGTACTGGGAACTCCTCAGAAGAATCTGATTTGTGGTGAGGGCAGAGAGATAAAAGCTCATTTAGGAACGACATGAACATGCTGCGTAGGTAGCTGTTTATCAGTAAATATCTCCACTGAGATTAAGAAAAGCAGTATCTTAATAAATTAAGTACTTCCTGGTACGATTACTGTACTGGTAACTCCCCAAAAGAATCTGGATTGTGGTGAGGGAACAGAGCAAAAAGCTCATTTAAGACCTGCACTTACGAAGGGGGTAGGCAGCTGTATATCAGGGAGTAAACCTTCTGAGAATAAAAACAGCTGGAGCTTGTTAAGGTAATTACACAGGGGAAAGGATAATGTACTGGGAACTCCTCAGAAGAATCTGATTTGTGGTGAGGGCAGAGAGATAAAAGCTCATTTAGGAACGACATGAACATGCTGCGTAGGTAGCTGTTTATCAGTAAATATCTCCACTGAGATTAAGAAAAGCAGTAGCTTAATAAATTAAGTACTTCCTGGTATGGTTACTGTACTGGTAACTCCCCAAAAGAATCTGGATTGTGGTGAGGGAACAGAGAAAAAAGCTCATTTAGGACCTACACTTACGAAGGGGGTAGGCAGCTGTATATCAGGGAGTAAACCTTCTGAGAATAAAAACAGCTGGAGCTTGTTAAGGTAATTACACAGGGGAAAGGATAATGTACTGGGAACTCCTCAGAAGAATCTGATTTGTGGTGAGGGCAGAGAGATAAAAGCTCATTTAGGAACGACATGAACATGCTGCGTAGGTAGCTGTTTATCAGTAAATATCTCCACTGAGATTAAGAAAAGCAGTAGCTTAATAAATTAAGTACTTCCTGGTATGGTTACTGTACTGGTAACTCCCCAAAAGAATCTGGATTGTGGTGAGGGAACAGAGAAAAAAGCTCATTTCCGACCTGCACTTACGAAGGGGGTAGGCAGGTGTATATCAGGGAGGAAACCTTCAGAGAATAAAAACAGCTGGAGCTTGTTAAGGTAATTACACAGGGGAAAGCATAGTGTACTGGGTACTCCTCAGAAGAATCTGATTTGTGGTGAGGGCAGAGAGATAAAAGCTCATTTAGGAACGACATGAACATGCTGCGTAGGTAGCTGTTTATCAGTAAATATCTCCACTGAGATTAAGAAAAGCAGTAGCTTAATAAATTAAGTACTTCCTGGTATGGTTACTGTACTGGTAACTCCCCAAAAGAATCTGGATTGTGGTGAGGGAACAGAGAAAAAAGCTCATTTGGGACCTGCACTTACGAAGGGGGTAGGCAGCTGTATATCAGGGAGTAAAAATTCTGAGAATAAAAACAGCTGGAGCTTGTTAAGGTAATTACACAGGGGAAAGGATAATGTACTGGGAACTCCTCACAAGATTCTGATTTGTGGTGAGCGCAGACAGATAAAAGCTCATTTAGGAACGACATGAACATGCTGCGTAGGTAGCTGTTTATCAGTAAATATCTCTACTGCGATTAAGAAAAGCAGTAGCTTAATAAATTAAGTACTTCCTGGTATGGTTACTGTACTGGTAACTCCCCAAAAGAATCTGGATTGTGGTGAGGGAACAGAGAAAAAAGCTCATTTAGGACCTGCACTTACGAAGGGGGTAGGTAGCTGTATATCAGGGAGTAAACCTTCTGAGAATAAAAACAGCTGGATCTTGTTAAGGTAATTACACAGGGGAAAGGATAATGTACTGGGAACTCCTCAGAGGAATCTGATTTGCGTTGAAGGCAGAGAGATAAAAGCTCATTTAGGAACGACATGAACATGCTGCGTAGGTAGCTGTTTATCAGTAAATATCTCCACTGAGATTAAGAAAAGCAGTAGCTTAATAAATTAAGTACTTCCTGGTATGGTTACTGTACTGGTAACTCCCCAAAAGAATCTGGATTGTGGTGAGGGAACCGAGAAAAAAGCTCATTTAGGACCTGCACTTACGAAGGGGGTAGGCAGCTGTATATCAGGGAGGAAACCTTCTGAGAATAAAAACAGCTGGAGCTTGTTAAGGTAATTACACAGGGGAAAGGATAATGTACTGGGAACTCCTCAGAAGAATCGGATTTGTGGTGAGGGCAGAGAGATAAAAGCTCATTTAGGAACGACATGAACATGCTGCGTAGGTAGCTGTTTATCAGTAAATATCTCCACTGACATTAAGAAAAGCAGTAGCTTAATAAATTAAGTACTTCCTGGTATGGTTACTGTACTGGTAACTCCCCAAAGAATCTGGATTGTGGTGAGGGAACAGAGAAAAAAGCTCATTTAGCACCTGCACTTACGAAGTGGGTAGGCAGCTGTATATCAGGGAGTAAACCTTCTGAGAATAAAAACAACTGGAGCTTGTTAAGGTAATTACACAGGGGAAAGGATAATGTACTGGGAACTCCTCAGAAGAATCTGATTTGTGGTGAGGGCAGAGAGATAAAAGCTCATTTAGGAATTACATGAACATGCTGCGTAGGTAGCTGTTTATCAGTAAATATCTCCACTGAGATTAAGAAAAGCAGTAGCTTAATAAATTAAGTACTTCCTGGTATGGTTACTGTAAAGGTAACTCCCCAAAAGCATCTGGATTGTGGTGAGGGAACAGAGAAAAAAGCTCATTTAGGACCTGCACTTACGAAGGGGGTAGGCAGCTGTATATCAGGGAGGAAACCTTCTGAGAATAAAAACAGCTGGAGCTTGTTAAGGTAAATACACAGGGGAAAGGATAATGTACTGGGAACTCCTCAGAAGAATCTGATTTGTGGTGAGGGCAGAGAGATAAAAGCTCATTTAGGAACGACATGAACATGCTGCGTAGGTAGCTGTTTATCAGTAAATATCTCCACTGAGATTAAGAAAAGCAGTAGCTTAATAAATTAAGTACTTCCTGGTATGGGTACTGTCCTGGTAACTCCCCAAAAGAATCTGGATTGTGGTGAGGGAACAGAGAAAAAATCTCATTTAGGACCTGCACTTACGAAGGGGGTAGGCAGCTGTATATCAGGGAGTAAACCTTCTGAGAATAAAAACAGCTGGAGCTTGTTAAGGTAATTACACAGGGGAAAGGATAATGTACTGGGAACTCCTCAGAAGATCTGATTTGTGGTGAGGGCAGAGAGATAAAAGCTCATTTAGGAACGACATGAACATGCTGCGTAGGTAGCTGTTTATCAGTAAATATCTCCACTGAGATTAAGAAAAGCAGTAGCTTAATAAATTGAGTACTTCCTGGTATGGATACTGTACTGGTAACTCCCCAAAAGAATCTGGATTGTGGTGAGGGATCAGAGAAAAAAGCTCATTTAGGACCTGCACTTACGAAGGGGGTAGGCAGCTGTATATCAGGGAGTAAACCTTCTGAGAATAAAAACAGCTGGAGCTTGTTAAGGTAATTACACAGGGGAAAGGATAATGTACTGGGAACTCCTCAGAAGAATCTGATTTGTGGTGAGGGCAGAGAGATAAAAGCTCATTTAGGAACGACATGAACATGCTGCGTAGGTAGCTGTTTATCAGTAACTATCTCCACTGAGATTAAGAAAAGCAGTAGCTTAATAAATTAAGTACTTCCTGGTATGGGTACTGTACTGGTAACTCCCCAAAAGAATCTGGATTGTGGTGAGGGAACAAGAAAAAAGCTCATTTAGGACCTGCACTTACGACGCGGGTAGGCAGCTGTATATCAGGGAGTAAACCTTGTGAGAATAAAAACAGCTGGAGCTTGTTAAGGTAATTACACAGGGGAAAGGATAATGTACTGGGAACTCCTCAGAAGAATCTGATTTGTGGTGAGGGCAGAGAGATAAAAGCTCATTTAGGAACGACATGAACATGCTGCGTAGGTAGCTGTTTATCAGTAAATATCTCCACTGAGATTAAGGAAAGCAGTAGCTTAATAAATTAAGTATTTCCTGGTATGGTTACTGTACTGGAAACTCCCCAAAAGAATCTGGATTCTGGTGAGGGAACAGAGAAAAAAGCTCATTTAGGACCTGCACTTACGAATGGGGTAGGCAGCTGTATATCAGGGAGTAAACCTTCTGAGAATAAAAACAGCTGGAGCTTGTTAAGGTAATTACACAGGGGAAAGGATAATGTACTGGGAACTCCTCAGAAGAATCTGATTTGTGGTGAGGGCAGAGAGATAAAAGCTCATTTAGGAACGACATGAACATGCTGCGTAGGTAGCTGTTTATCAGTAAATATCTCCACTGAGATTAAGAAAAGCAGTAGATTAATAAATTAAGTACTTCCTGGTATGGTTACTGTACTGGTAACTCCCCAAAAGAATCTGGATTGTGGTGAGGGAACAGAGAAAAAAGCTCATTCAGGACCTGCACTTACGAAGGGGGTAGGCAGCTGTATATCAGGGAGTAAACCTTCTGAGAATAAAAACTGCTGGAGCTTGTTAAGGTAATTACACAGGGGAAAGGATAATGTACAGGGAACTCCTCAGAAGAATCTGATTTGTGGTGAGGGCAGAGAGATAAAAGCTCATTTAGGAACGACATGAACATGCTGCGTAGGTAGCTGTTTATCAGTAAATATCTCCACTGAGATTAAGAAAAGCAGTAGCTTAATAAATTAAGTAATTCCTGGTATGGTTACTGTACTGGTAACTCCCCAAAAGAATCTGGATGGTGGGGAGGGAACAGAGAAAAAAGCTCATTTAGGACCTGCACTTACGAAGGGGGTAGGCAGCTGTATATCAGGGAGTAAACCTTCTGAGAATAAAAACAGCTGGAGCTTGTTAAGGTAATTACACAGGGGAAAGGATAATGTACTGGGAACTCCTCAGAAGAATCTGATTTGTGGTGAGGGCAGAGAGATAAAAGCTCATTTAGGAACGACATGAACATGCTGCGTAGGTAGCTGTTTATCAGTAAATATCTCCACTGAGATTAAGAAAAGCAGTAGCTTAATAAATTAAGTACTTCCTGGTATGGTTACTGTACTGGTAACTCCCCCAAAAAATCTGGATTGTGGTGAGGGAACAGGGAAAAAAGCTCATTTAGGACCTGCACTTACGAAGGGGGTGGGCAGGTGTATATTAGGGAGTAAACCTTCTGAGAATAAAAACAGCTGGAGCTTGTTAAGGTAATTACACAGGGGAAAGGATAATGTACTGGGAACTCCTCAGAAGAATCTGATTTGTGGTGAGGGCAGAGAGATAAAAGCTCATTTAGGAACGACATGAACATGCTGCGTAGGTAGCTGTTTATCAGTAAATATCTCCACTGAGATTAAGAAAAGCAGTAGCTTAATAAATTAAGTACTTCCTGGTATGGTTACTGTACTGGTAACTCCCCAAAAGAATCTGGATTGTGGTGAGGGAACAGAGAAAATAGCTCATTTAGGACCTGCACTTACGAAGGGGGTAGGCAGCTGTATATCAGGGAGTAAACCTTCTGAGAATAAAAACAGCTGGAGCTTGTTAAGGTAATTACACAGGGGAAAGGATAATATACTGGGAACTCCTCAGAAGAATCTGATTTGTGGTGAGGGCAGAGAGATAAAAACTCATTTAGGAACGACATGAACATGCTGCGTAGGTAGCTGTTTATCAGTAAATATCTCCACTGAGATTAAGAAAAGCAGTAGCTTAATAAATTAAGTACTTCCTGGTATGGTTACTGTACTGGTAACTCCCCAAAAGAATCTGGATTGTGGTGAGGGAACAGAGAAAAAAGCTCATTTAGGACCTGCACTTACGAAGGGGGTAGGCAGCTGTATATCAGGGAGTAAACCTTCTGAGAATAAAAACAGCTGGAGCTTGTTAAGGTAATTACACAGGGGAAAGGATAATGTACTGGGAACTCCTCAGAAGAATCTGATTTGTGGTGAGGGCAGAGAGATAAAAGCTCATTTAATAACGACATGAACATGCTGCGTAGGTAGCTGTTTATCAGTAAATATCTCCACTGAGATTAAGAAAAGCAGTAGCTTAATATATTAAGGACTTCCTGGTATGGTTACTGTACTGGTAACTCCCCAAAAGTATCTGGATTGTGGTGAGGGAACAGAGAAAAAAGCTCATTTAGGACCTGCACTTACGAAGGGGGTAGGCAGCTGTATATCAGGGAGTACACCTTCTGAGAATAAAAACAGTTGGAGCTTGTTAAGGTAATTACACAGGGGAAAGGATAATGTACTGGGAACTCCTCAGAAGAATCTGATTTGTGGTGAGGGCAGAGAGATAAAAGCTCATATAGGAACGACATGAACATGCTGCATAGGTAGCTGTTTATCAGTAAATATCTCCACTGAGATTAAGAAAAGCAGTAGCTTAATAAATTAAGTACTTCCTGGTATGGTTACTGTACTGGTAACTCCCCAAAAGAATCTGGATTGTGGTGAGGGAACAGAGAAAAAAGCTCATTTAGGACCTGCACTTTCGAAGGGGGTAGGCAGCTGTATATCAGGGAGTACACCTTCTGAGAATAAAAACAGCTGGAGCTTGTTAAGGTAATTACACAGGGGAAAGGATAATGTACTGGGAACTCCTCAGAAGAATCTGATTTGTTGTGAGGGCAGAGAGATAAAAGCTCATTTAGGAACGACATGAACATGCTGCGTAGGTAGCTGTTTATCAGTAATTATCTCCACTGAGATTAAGAAAAGCAGTAGCTTAATAAATTAAGTACTTCCTGGTATGGTTACTGTACTGGTAACTCCCCAAAAGAATCTGGATTGTGGTGAGGGAACAGAGAAAAAAGCTCATTTAGGACCTGCACTTACGAAGGGGGTAGGCAGCTGTATATCAGGGAGGAAACCTTTTGAGAATAAAAACAGCTGGAGGAGCTTGTTAAGGTAATTACACAGGGGAAAGGATAATGTACTGGGAACTCCTCACAAGAATCTGATTTGTGGTGAGCGCAGAGAGATAAAAGCTCATTTAGGAACGACATGATCATGCTGCGTAGGTAGCTGTTTATCAGTAAATATCTCTACTGGGATTAAGAAAAGCAGTAGCTTAATAAATTAAGTACTTCCTGGTATGGTTACTGTACTGGTAACTCCCCAAAAGAATCTGGATTGTGGTGAGGGAACAGAGAAAAAAGCTCATTTAGGACCTGCACTTACGAAGGGGGTAGGCAGCTGTATATCAGGGAGGAAACCTTCTGAGAATAAAAACAGCTGGAGCTTGTTATGGTAATTACACAGGGGAAAGGATAATGTACTGGGAACTCCTCAGAAGAATCTGATTTGTGGTGAGGGCAGAGAGATAAAAGCTCATTTAGGAACGACATGAACATGCTGCGTAGGTAGCTGTTTATCAGTAAATATCTCCACTGAGATTAAGAAAAGCAGGAGCTTAATAAATTAAGTACTTCCTGGTATGGTTACTGTACTGGTAACTCCCCAAAAGAATCTGGATTGTGGTGAGGGAACAGAGAAAAAAGCTCATTTAGGACCTGCACTTACGAAGGGGGTAGGCAGCTGTATATCAGGGAGGAAACCTTTTGAGAATAAAAACAGCTGGAGGAGCTTGTTAAGGTAATTACACAGGGGAAAGGATAATGTACTGGGAACTCCTCAGAAGAATCTGATTTGTGGTGAGGGCAGAGAGATAAAAGCTCATTTAGGAACGACATGAACATGCTGCGTAGGTAGCTGTTTATCAGTAAATATCTCCACTGAGATTAAGAAAAGCAGTAGCTTAATAAATTAAGTACTTCCTGGTATGGTTACTGTACTGGTAACTCCCCAAAAGAATCCGGATTGTGGTGAGGGAACAGAGAAAAAAGCTCATTTAGGACCTGCACTTACGAAGGGGGTAGGCAGCTGTATATCAGGGAGTAAACCTTCTGAGAATAAAAACAGCTGGAGCTTGTTAAGGTAATTAGACAGGGGAAAGGATAATGTACTGGGAACTCCTCAGAAGAATATGATTTGTGGTGAGGGCAGAGAGATTAAAGCTCATTTAGGAACGACATGAACATGCTGCGTAGGTAGCTGTTTATCAGTAAATATCTCCACTGAGATTAAGAAAAGCAGTAGCTTAATAAATTAAGTACTTCCTGGTATGGTTACTGTACTGGAAACTCCCCAAAAGAATCTGGATTGTGGTGAGGGAACAGATAAAAAAGCTCATTTAGGACCTGCACTTACGAAGGGGGTAGGCAGCTGTATATCAGGGAGTAAACCTTCTGAGAATAAAAACAGCTGGAGCTTGTTAAGGTAATTACACAGGGGAAAGGATAATGTACTGGGAACTCCTCAGAAGAATCTGATTTGTGGTGAGGGCAGAGAGATAAAAGCTCATTTAATAACGACATGAACACGCTGCGTAGGTAGCTGTTTATCAGTAAATATCTCCACTGAGATTAAGAAAAGCAGTAGCTTAATAAATTAAGGACTTCCTGGTATGGTTACTGTACTGGTAATTCCCCAAAAGTATCTGGATTGTGGTGAGGGAACAGAGAAAAAAGCTCATTTAGGACCTGCACTTACGAAGGGGGTAGGCAGCTGTATATCAGGGAGTACACCTTCTGAGAATAAAAACAGTTGGAGCTTGTTAAGGTAATTACACAGGGGAAAGGATAATGTACTGGGAACTCCTCAGAAGAATCTGATTTGTGGTGAGGGCAGAGAGATAAAAGCTCATATAGGAACGACATGAACATGCTGCGTAGGTAGCTGTTTATCAGTAAATATCTCCACTGAGATTAAGAAAAGCAGTAGCTTAATAAATTAAGTACTTCCTGGTTTGGTTACTGTACTGGTAACTCCCCAAAAGAATCTGGATTGTGGTGAGGGAACAGAGAAAAAAGCTCATTTAGGACCTGCACTTTCGAAGGGGGTAGGCAGCTGTATATCAGGGAGTACACCTTCTGAGAATAAAAACAGCTGGAGCTTGTTAAGGTAATTACACAGGGGAAAGGATAATGTACTGGGAACTCCTCAGAAGAATCTGATTTGTTGTGAGGGCAGAGAGATAAAAGCTCATTTAGGAACGACATGAACATGCTGCGTAGGTAGCTGTTTATCAGTAATTATCTCCACTGAGATTAAGAAAAGCAGTAGCTTAATAAATTAAGTACTTCCTGGTATGGTTACTGTACTGGTAACTCCCCAAAAGAATCTGGATTGTGGTGAGGGAACAGAGAAAAAAGCTCATTTAGGACCTGCACTTACGAAGGGGGTAGGCAGCTGTATATCAGGGAGGAAACCTTTTGAGAATAAAAACAGCTGGAGGAGCTTGTTAAGGTAATTACACAGGGGAAAGGATAATGTACTGGGAACTCCTCACAAGAATCTGATTTGTGGTGAGCGCAGAGAGATAAAAGCTCATTTAGGAACGACATGATCATGCTGCGTAGGTAGCTGTTTATCAGTAAATATCTCTACTGGGATTAAGAAAAGCAGTAGCTTAATAAATTAAGTACTTCCTGGTATGGTTACTGTACTGGTAACTCCCCAAAAGAATCTGGATTGTGGTGAGGGAACAGAGAAAAAAGCTCATTTAGGACCTGCACTTACGAAGGGGGTAGGCAGCTGTATATCAGGGAGGAAACCTTCTGAGAATAAAAACAGCTGGAGCTTGTTATGGTAATTACACAGGGGAAAGGATAATGTACTGGGAACTCCTCAGAAGAATCTGATTTGTGGTGAGGGCAGAGAGATAAAAGCTCATTTAGGAACGGCATGAACATGCTGCGTAGGTAGCTGTTTATCAGTAAATATCTCCACTGAGATTAAGAAAAGCAGGAGCTTAATAAATTAAGTACTTCCTGGTATGGTTACTGTACTGGTAACTCCCCAAAAGAATCTGGATTGTGGTGAGGGAACAGAGAAAAAAGCTCATTTAGGACCTGCACTTACGAAGGGGGTAGGCAGCTGTATATCAGGGAGTAAACCTTCTGAGAATAAAAACAGCTGGAGCTTGTTAAGGTAATTACACAGGGGAAAGGATAATGTACTGGGAACTCCTCAGAAGAATCTGATTTGTGGTGAGGGCAGAGAGATAAAAGCTCATTTAGGAACGACATGAACATGCTGCGTAGGTAGCTGTTTATCAGTAAATATCTCCACTGAGATTAAGAAAAGCAGTAGCTTAATAAATTAAGTACTTCCTGGTATGGTTACTGTACTGGTAACTCCCCCAAAAAATCTGGATTGTGGTGAGGGAACAGGGAAAAAAGCTCATTTAGGACCTGCACTTACGAAGGGGGTGGGCAGGTGTATATTAGGGAGTAAACCTTCTGAGAATAAAAACAGCTGGAGCTTGTTAAGGTAATTACACAGGGGAAAGGATAATGTACTGGGAACTCCTCAGAAGAATCTGATTTGTGGTGAGGGCAGAGAGATAAAAGCTCATTTAGGAACGACATGAACATGCTGCGTAGGTAGCTGTTTATCAGTAAATATCTCCACTGAGATTAAGAAAAGCAGTAGCTTAATAAATTAAGTACTTCCTGGTATGGTTACTGTACTGGTAACTCCCCAAAAGAATCTGGATTGTGGTGAGGGAACAGAGAAAATAGCTCATTTAGGACCTGCACTTACGAAGGGGGTAGGCAGCTGTATATCAGGGAGTAAACCTTCTGAGAATAAAAACAGCTGGAGCTTGTTAAGGTAATTACACAGGGGAAAGGATAATATACTGGGAACTCCTCAGAAGAATCTGATTTGTGGTGAGGGCAGAGAGATAAAAACTCATTTAGGAACGACATGAACATGCTGCGTAGGTAGCTGTTTATCAGTAAATATCTCCACTGAGATTAAGAAAAGCAGTAGCTTAATAAATTAAGTACTTCCTGGTATGGTTACTGTACTGGTAACTCCCCAAAAGAATCTGGATTGTGGTGAGGGAACAGAGAAAAAAGCTCATTTAGGACCTGCACTTACGAAGGGGGTAGGCAGCTGTATATCAGGGAGTAAACCTTCTGAGAATAAAAACAGCTGGAGCTTGTTAAGGTAATTACACAGGGGAAAGGATAATGTACTGGGAACTCCTCAGAAGAATCTGATTTGTGGTGAGGGCAGAGAGATAAAAGCTCATTTAATAACGACATGAACATGCTGCGTAGGTAGCTGTTTATCAGTAAATATCTCCACTGAGATTAAGAAAAGCAGTAGCTTAATAAATTAAGGACATCCTGGTATGGTTACTGTACTGGTAACTCCCCAAAAGTATCTGGATTGTGGTGAGGGAACAGAGAAAAAAGCTCATTTAGGACCTGCACTTACGAAGGGGGTAGGCAGCTGTATATCAGGGAGTACACCTTCTGAGAATAAAAACAGTTGGAGCTTGTTAAGGTAATTACACAGGGGAAAGGATAATGTACTGGGAACTCCTCAGAAGAATCTGATTTGTGGTGAGGGCAGAGAGATAAAAGCTCATATAGGAACGACATGAACATGCTGCATAGGTAGCTGTTTATCAGTAAATATCTCCACTGAGATTAAGAAAAGCAGTAGCTTAATAAATTAAGTACTTCCTGGTATGGTTACTGTACTGGTAACTCCCCAAAAGAATCTGGATTGTGGTGAGGGAACAGAGAAAAAAGCTCATTTAGGACCTGCACTTTCGAAGGGGGTAGGCAGCTGTATATCAGGGAGTACACCTTCTGAGAATAAAAACAGCTGGAGCTTGTTAAGGTAATTACACAGGGGAAAGGATAATGTACTGGGAACTCCTCAGAAGAATCTGATTTGTTGTGAGGGCAGAGAGATAAAAGCTCATTTAGGAACGACATGAACATGCTGCGTAGGTAGCTGTTTATCAGTAATTATCTCCACTGAGATTAAGAAAAGCAGTAGCTTAATAAATTAAGTACTTCCTGGTATGGTTACTGTACTGGTAACTCCCCAAAAGAATCTGGATTGTGGTGAGGGAACAGAGAAAAAAGCTCATTTAGGACCTGCACTTACGAAGGGGGTAGGCAGCTGTATATCAGGGAGGAAACCTTTTGAGAATAAAAACAGCTGGAGGAGCTTGTTAAGGTAATTACACAGGGGAAAGGATAATGTACTGGGAACTCCTCACAAGAATCTGATTTGTGGTGAGCGCAGAGAGATAAAAGCTCATTTAGGAACGACATGATCATGCTGCGTAGGTAGCTGTTTATCAGTAATTATCTCTACTGGGATTAAGAAAAGCAGTAGCTTAATAAATTAAGTACTTCCTGGTATGGTTACTGTACTGGTAACTCCCCAAAAGAATCTGGATTGTGGTGAGGGAACAGAGAAAAAAGCTCATTTAGGACCTGCACTTACGAAGGGGGTAGGCAGCTGTATATCAGGGAGGAAACCTTCTGAGAATAAAAACAGCTGGAGCTTGTTATGGTAATTACACAGGGGAAAGGATAATGTACTGGGAACTCCTCAGAAGAATCTGATTTGTGGTGAGGGCAGAGAGATAAAAGCTCATTTAGGAACGACATGAACATGCTGCGTAGGTAGCTGTTTATCAGTAAATATCTCCACTGAGATTAAGAAAAGCAGGAGCTTAATAAATTAAGTACTTCCTGGTATGGTTACTGTACTGGTAACTCCCCAAAAGAATCTGGATTGTGGTGAGGGAACAGAGAAAAAAGCTCATTTAGGACCTGCACTTACGAAGGGGGTAGGCAGCTGTATATCAGGGAGGAAACCTTTTGAGAATAAAAACAGCTGGAGGAGCTTGTTAAGGTAATTACACAGGGGAAAGGATAATGTACTGGGAACTCCTCAGAAGAATCTGATTTGTGGTGAGGGCAGAGAGATAAAAGCTCATTTAGGAACGACATGAACATGCTGCGTAGGTAGCTGTTTATCAGTAAATATCTCCACTGAGATTAAGAAAAGCAGTAGCTTAATAAATTAAGTACTTCCTGGTATGGTTACTGTACTGGTAACTCCCCAAAAGAATCCGGATTGTGGTGAGGGAACAGAGAAAAAAGCTCATTTAGGACCTGCACTTACGAAGGGGGTAGGCAGCTGTATATCAGGGAGTAAACCTTCTGAGAATAAAAACAGCTGGAGCTTGTTAAGGTAATTAGACAGGGGAAAGGATAATGTACTGGGAACTCCTCAGAAGAATATGATTTGTGGTGAGGGCAGAGAGATTAAAGCTCATTTAGGAACGACATGAACATGCTGCGTAGGTAGCTGTTTATCAGTAAATATCTCCACTGAGATTAAGAAAAGCAGTAGCTTAATAAATTAAGTACTTCCTGGTATGGTTACTGTACTGGAAACTCCCCAAAAGAATCTGGATTGTGGTGAGGGAACAGATAAAAAAGCTCATTTAGGACCTGCACTTACGAAGGGGGTAGGCAGCTGTATATCAGGGAGTAAACCTTCTGAGAATAAAAACAGCTGGAGCTTGTTAAGGTAATTACACAGGGGAAAGGATAATGTACTGGGAACTCCTCAGAGGAATCTGATTTGTGGTGAGGGCAGAGAGATAAAAGCTCATTTAATAACGACATGAACATGCTGCGTAGGTAGCTGTTTATCAGTAAATATCTCCACTGAGAATAAGAAAAGCAGTAGCTTAATAAATGAAGGACTTCCTGGTATGGTTACTGTACTGGTAACTCCCCAAAAGTATCTGGATTGTGGTGAGGGAACAGAGAAAAAAGCTCATTTAGGACCTGCACTTACGAAGGGGGTAGGCAGCTGTATATCAGGGAGTACACCTTCTGAGAATAAAAACAGTTGGAGCTTGTTAAGGTAATTACACAGGGGAAAGGATAATGTACTGGGAACTCCTCAGAAGAATCTGATTTGTGGTGAGGGCAGAGAGATAAAAGCTCATATAGGAACGACATGAACATGCTGCGTAGGTAGCTGTTTATCAGTAAATATCTCCACTGAGATTAAGAAAAGCAGTAGCTTAATAAATTAAGTACTTCCTGGTATGGTTACTGTACTGGTAACTCCCCAAAAGAATCTGGATTGTGGTGAGGGAACAGAGAAAAAAGCTCATTTAGGACCTGCACTTTCGAAGGGGGTAGGCAGCTGTATATCAGGGAGTACAGCTTCTGAGAATAAAAACAGCTGGAGCTTGTTAAGGTAATTACACAGGGGAAAGGATAATGTACTGGGAACTCCTCAGAAGAATCTGATTTGTTGTGAGGGCAGAGAGATAAAAGCTCATTTAGGAACGACATGAACATGCTGCGTAGGTAGCTGTTTATCAGTAATTATCTCCACTGAGATTAAGAAAAGCAGTAGCTTAATAAATTAAGTACTTCCTGGTATGGTTACTGTACTGGTAACTCCCCAAAAGAATCTGGATTGTGGTGAGGGAACAGAGAAAAAAGCTCATTTAGGACCTGCACTTACGAAGGGGGTAGGCAGCTGTATATCAGGGAGGAAACCTTTTGAGAATAAAAACAGCTGGAGGAGCTTGTTAAGGTAATTACACAGGGGAAAGGATAATGTACTGGGAACTCCTCACAAGAATCTGATTTGTGGTGAGCGCAGAGAGATAAAAGCTCATTTAGGAACGACATGATCATGCTGCGTAGGTAGCTGTTTATCAGTAAATATCTCTACTGGGATTAAGAAAAGCAGTAGCTTAATAAATTAAGTACTTCCTGGTATGGTTACTGTACTGGTAACTCCCCAAAAGAATCTGGATTGTGGTGAGGGAACAGAGAAAAAAGCTCATTTAGGACCTGCACTTACGAAGGGGGTAGGCAGCTGTATATCAGGGAGGAAACCTTCTGAGAATAAAAACAGCTGGAGCTTGTTATGGTAATTACACAGGGGAAAGGATAATGTACTGGGAACTCCTCAGAAGAATCTGATTTGTGGTGAGGGCAGAGAGATAAAAGCTCATTTAGGAACGGCATGAACATGCTGCGTAGGTAGCTGTTTATCAGTAAATATCTCCATTGAGATTAAGAAAAGCAGGAGCTTAATAAATTAAGTACTTCCTGGTATGGTTACTGTACTGGTAACTCCCCAAAAGAATCTGGATTGTGGTGAGGGAACAGAGAAAAAAGCTCATTTAGGACCTGCACTTACGAAGGGGGTAGGCAGCTGTATATCAGGGAGGAAACCTTTTGAGAATAAAAACAGCTGGAGGAGCTTGTTAAGGTAATTACACAGGGGAAAGGATAATGTACTGGGAACTCCTCAGAAGAATCTGATTTGTGGTGAGGGCAGAGAGATAAAAGCTCATTTAGGAACGACATGAACATGCTGCGTAGGTAGCTGTTTATCAGTAAATATCTCCACTGAGATTAAGAAAAGCAGTAGCTTAACAAATTAAGTACTTCCTGGTATGGTTACTGTACTGGTAACTCCCCAAAAGAATCCGGATTGTGGTGAGGGAACAGAGAAAAAGCTCATTTAGGACCTGCACTTACGAAGGGGGTAGGCAGCTGTATATCAGGGAGTAAACCTTCTGAGAATAAAAACAGCTGGAGCTTGTTAAGGTAATTAGACAGGGGAAAGGATAATGTACTGGGAACTCCTCAGAAGAATATGATTTGTGGTGAGGGCAGAGAGATTAAAGCTCATTTAGGAACGACATGAACATGCTGCGTAGGTAGCTGTTTATCAGTAAATATCTCCACTGAGATTAAGAAAAGCAGTAGCTTAATAAATTAAGTACTTCCTGGTATGGTTACTGTACTGGAAACTCCCCAAAAGAATCTGGATTGTGGTGAGGGAACAGATAAAAAAGCTCATTTAGGACCTGCACTTACGAAGGGGGTAGGCAGCTGTATATCAGGGAGTAAACCTTCTGAGAATAAAAACAGTTGGAGCTTATTAAGGTAATTACACAGGGGAAAGGATAATGTACTGGGAACTCCTCAGAAGAATCTGATTTGTGGTGAGGGCAGAGAGATAAAAGCTCATTTAGGAACGACATGAACATGCTGCGTATGTAGCTGTTTATCAGTAAATATCTCCACTGAGATTAAGAAAAGCAGTAGCTTAATAAATTAAGTACTTCCTAGTATGGTTACTGTACTGGTAACTCCCCAAAAGAATCTGGATTGTGGTGAGGGAACAGAGAAAAAAGCTCATTTAGGACCTGCACTTACGAAGGGGGTAGGCAGCTGTATATCAGGGAGTAAACCTTCTGAGAATAAAAACAGCTGGAGCTTGTTAAGGTAATTACACAGGGGAAAGGATAATGTACTGGGAACTCCTCAGAAGAATCTGATTTGTGGTGAGGGCAGAGAGATAAAAGCTCATTTAGGAACGACATGAACATGCTGCGTAGGTAGCTGTTTATCAGTAAATATCTCCACTGAGTTTAAGAAAAGCAGTAGCTTAATAAATTAAGTACTTCCTGGTATGGTTACTGTACTGGTAACTCCCCAAAAGAATCTGGATTGTGGTGGGGGAACAGAGAAAAAAGCTCATTTAGGACCTGCACTTTCGAAGGGGGTAGGCAGCTGTATATCAGGGAGTACACCTTCTGAGAATAAAAACAGCTGGAGCTTGTTAAGGTAATTACACAGGGGAAAGGATAATGTACTGGGAACTCCTCAGAAGAATCTGATTTGTTGTGAGGGCAGAGAGATAAAAGCTCATTTAGGAACGACATGAACATGCTGCGTAGGTAGCTGTTTATCAGTAATTATCTCCACTGAGATTAAGAAAAGCAGTAGCTTAATAAATTAAGTACTTCCTGGTATGGTTACTGTACTGGTAACTCCCCAAAAGAATCTGGATTGTGGTGAGGGAACAGAGAAAAAAGCTCATTTAGGACCTGCACTTACGAAGGGGGTAGGCAGCTGTATATCAGGGAGGAAACCTTTTGAGAATAAAAACAGCTGGAGGAGCTTGTTAAGGTAATTACACAGGGGAAAGGATAATGTACTGGGAACTCCTCACAAGAATCTGATTTGCGGTGAGCACAGAGAGATAAAAGCTCATTTAGGAACGAAATGATCATGCTGCGTAGGTAGCTGTTTATCAGTAAATATCTCTACTGGGATTAAGAAAAGCAGTAGCTTAATAAATTAAGTACTTCCTGGTATGGTTACTGTACTGGTAACTCCCCAAAAGAATCTGGATTGTGGTGAGGGAACAGAGAAAAAAGCTCATTTAGGACCTGCACTTACGAAGGGGGTAGGCAGCTGTATATCAGGGAGGAAACCTTCTGAGAATAAAAACAGCTGGAGCTTGTTATGGTAATTACACAGGGGAAAGGATAATGTACTGGGAACTCCTCAGAAGAATCTGATTTGTGGTGAGGGCAGAGAGATAAAAGCTCATTTAGGAACGACATGAACATGCTGCGTAGGTACCTGTTTATCAGTAAATATCTCCACTGAGATTAAGAAAAGCAGGAGCTTAATAAATTAAGTACTTCCTGGTATGGTTACTGTACTGGTAACTCCCCAAAAGAATCTGGATTGTGGTGAGGGAACAGAGAAAAAAGCTCATTTAGGACCTGCACTTACGAAGGGGGTAGGCAGCTGTATATCAGGGAGGAAACCTTTTGAGAATAAAAACAGCTGGAGGAGCTTGTTAAGGTAATTACACAGGGGAAAGGATAATGTACTGGGAACTCCTCAGAAGAATCTGATTTGTGGTGAGGGCAGAGAGATAAAAGCTCATTTAGGAACGACATGAACATGCTGCGTAGGTAGCTGTTTATCAGTAAATATCTCCACTGAGATTAAGAAAAGCAGTAGCTTAGTAAATTAAGTACTTCCTGGTATGGTTACTGTACTGGAAACTCCCCAAAAGAATCTGGATTGTGGTGAGGGAACAGATAAAAAAGCTCATTTAGGACCTGCACTTACGAAGGGGGTAGGCAGCTGTATATCAGGGAGTAAACCTTCTGAGAATAAAAACAGCTGGAGCTTGTTATGGTAATTACACAGGGGAAAGGATAATGTACTGGGAACTCCTCAGAAGAATCTGATTTGTGGTGAGGGCAGAGAGATAAAAGCTCATTTAGGAACGACATGAACATGCTGCGTAGGTAGCTGTTTATCAGTAAATATCTCCACTGAGATTAAGAAAAGCAGGAGCTTAATAAATTAAGTACTTCCTGGTATGGTTACTGTACTGGTAACTCCCCAAAAGAATCTGGATTGTGGTGAGGGAACAGAGAAAAAAGCTCATTTAGGACCTGCACTTACGAAGGGGGTAGGCAGCTGTATATCAGGGAGGAAACCTTTTGAGAATAAAAACAGCTGGAGGAGCTTGTTAAGGTAATTACACAGGGGAAAGGATAATGTACTGGGAACTCCTCAGAAGAATCTGATTTGTGGTGAGGGCAGAGAGATAAAAGCTCATTTAGGAACGACATGAACATGCTGCGTAGGTAGCTGTTTATCAGTAAATATCTCCACTGAGATTAAGAAAAGCAGTAGCTTAATAAATTAAGTACTTCCTGGTATGGTTACTGTACTGGTAACTCCCCAAAAGAATCCGGATTGTGGTGAGGGAACAGAGAAAAAAGCTCATTTAGGACCTGCACTTACGAAGGGGGTAGGCAGCTGTATATCAGGGAGTAAACCTTCTGAGAATAAAAACAGCTGGAGCTTGTTAAGGTAATTAGACAGGGGAAAGGATAATGTACTGGGAACTCCTCAGAAGAATATGATTTGTGGTGAGGGCAGAGAGATTAAAGCTCATTTAGGAACGACATGAACATGCTGCGTAGGTAGCTGTTTATCAGTAAATATCTCCACTGAGATTAAGAAAAGCAGTAGCTTAATAAATTAAGTACTTCCTGGTATGGTTACTGTACTGGAAACTCCCCAAAAGAATCTGGATTGTGGTGAGGGAACAGATAAAAAAGCTCATTTAGGACCTGCACTTACGAAGGGGGTAGGCAGCTGTATATCAGGGAGTAAACCTTCTGAGAATAAAAACAGCTGGAGCTTGTTAAGGTAATTACACAGGGGAAAGGATAATGTACTGGGAACTCCTCAGAGGAATCTGATTTGTGGTGAGGGCAGAGAGATAAAAGCTCATTTAATAACGACATGAACATGCTGCGTAGGTAGCTGTTTATCAGTAAATATCTCCACTGAGAATAAGAAAAGCAGTAGCTTAATAAATGAAGGACTTCCTGGTATGGTTACTGTACTGGTAACTCCCCAAAAGTATCTGGATTGTGGTGAGGGAACAGAGAAAAAAGCTCATTTAGGACCTGCACTTACGAAGGGGGTAGGCAGCTGTATATCAGGGAGTACACCTTCTGAGAATAAAAACAGTTGGAGCTTGTTAAGGTAATTACACAGGGGAAAGGATAATGTACTGGGAACTCCTCAGAAGAATCTGATTTGTGGTGAGGGCAGAGAGATAAAAGCTCATATAGGAACGACATGAACATGCTGCGTAGGTAGCTGTTTATCAGTAAATATCTCCACTGAGATTAAGAAAAGCAGTAGCTTAATAAATTAAGTACTTCCTGGTATGGTTACTGTACTGGTAACTCCCCAAAAGAATCTGGATTGTGGTGAGGGAACAGAGAAAAAAGCTCATTTAGGACCTGCACTTTCGAAGGGGGTAGGCAGCTGTATATCAGGGAGTACAGCTTCTGAGAATAAAAACAGCTGGAGCTTGTTAAGGTAATTACACAGGGGAAAGGATAATGTACTGGGAACTCCTCAGAAGAATCTGATTTGTTGTGAGGGCAGAGAGATAAAAGCTCATTTAGGAACGACATGAACATGCTGCGTAGGTAGCTGTTTATCAGTAATTATCTCCACTGAGATTAAGAAAAGCAGTAGCTTAATAAATTAAGTACTTCCTGGTATGGTTACTGTACTGGTAACTCCCCAAAAGAATCTGGATTGTGGTGAGGGAACAGAGAAAAAAGCTCATTTAGGACCTGCACTTACGAAGGGGGTAGGCAGCTGTATATCAGGGAGGAAACCTTTTGAGAATAAAAACAGCTGGAGGAGCTTGTTAAGGTAATTACACAGGGGAAAGGATAATGTACTGGGAACTCCTCACAAGAATCTGATTTGTGGTGAGCGCAGAGAGATAAAAGCTCATTTAGGAACGACATGATCATGCTGCGTAGGTAGCTGTTTATCAGTAAATATCTCTACTGGGATTAAGAAAAGCAGTAGCTTAATAAATTAAGTACTTCCTGGTATGGTTACTGTACTGGTAACTCCCCAAAAGAATCTGGATTGTGGTGAGGGAACAGAGAAAAAAGCTCATTTAGGACCTGCACTTACGAAGGGGGTAGGCAGCTGTATATCAGGGAGGAAACCTTCTGAGAATAAAAACAGCTGGAGCTTGTTATGGTAATTACACAGGGGAAAGGATAATGTACTGGGAACTCCTCAGAAGAATCTGATTTGTGGTGAGGGCAGAGAGATAAAAGCTCATTTAGGAACGGCATGAACATGCTGCGTAGGTAGCTGTTTATCAGTAAATATCTCCATTGAGATTAAGAAAAGCAGGAGCTTAATAAATTAAGTACTTCCTGGTATGGTTACTGTACTGGTAACTCCCCAAAAGAATCTGGATTGTGGTGAGGGAACAGAGAAAAAAGCTCATTTAGGACCTGCACTTACGAAGGGGGTAGGCAGCTGTATATCAGGGAGGAAACCTTTTGAGAATAAAAACAGCTGGAGGAGCTTGTTAAGGTAATTACACAGGGGAAAGGATAATGTACTGGGACTCCTCAGAAGAATCTGATTTGTGGTGAGGGCAGAGAGATAAAAGCTCATTTAGGAACGACATGAACATGCTGCGTAGGTAGCTGTTTATCAGTAAATATCTCCACTGAGATTAAGAAAAGCAGTAGCTTAACAAATTAAGTACTTCCTGGTATGGTTACTGTACTGGTAACTCCCCAAAAGAATCCGGATTGTGGTGAGGGAACAGAGAAAAAGCTCATTTAGGACCTGCACTTACGAAGGGGGTAGGCAGCTGTATATCAGGGAGTAAACCTTCTGAGAATAAAAACAGCTGGAGCTTGTTAAGGTAATTAGACAGGGGAAAGGATAATGTACTGGGAACTCCTCAGAAGAATATGATTTGTGGTGAGGGCAGAGAGATTAAAGCTCATTTAGGAACGACATGAACATGCTGCGTAGGTAGCTGTTTATCAGTAAATATCTCCACTGAGATTAAGAAAAGCAGTAGCTTAATAAATTAAGTACTTCCTGGTATGGTTACTGTACTGGAAACTCCCCAAAAGAATCTGGATTGTGGTGAGGGAACAGATAAAAAAGCTCATTTAGGACCTGCACTTACGAAGGGGGTAGGCAGCTGTATATCAGGGAGTAAACCTTCTGAGAATAAAAACAGTTGGAGCTTATTAAGGTAATTACACAGGGGAAAGGATAATGTACTGGGAACTCCTCAGAAGAATCTGATTTGTGGTGAGGGCAGAGAGATAAAAGCTCATTTAGGAACGACATGAACATGCTGCGTATGTAGCTGTTTATCAGTAAATATCTCCACTGAGATTAAGAAAAGCAGTAGCTTAATAAATTAAGTACTTCCTAGTATGGTTACTGTACTGGTAACTCCCCAAAAGAATCTGGATTGTGGTGAGGGAACAGAGAAAAAAGCTCATTTAGGACCTGCACTTACGAAGGGGGTAGGCAGCTGTATATCAGGGAGTAAACCTTCTGAGAATAAAAACAGCTGGAGCTTGTTAAGGTAATTACACAGGGGAAAGGATAATGTACTGGGAACTCCTCAGAAGAATCTGATTTGTGGTGAGGGCAGAGAGATAAAAGCTCATTTAGGAACGACATGAACATGCTGCGTAGGTAGCTGTTTATCAGTAAATATCTCCACTGAGTTTAAGAAAAGCAGTAGCTTAATAAATTAAGTACTTCCTGGTATGGTTACTGTACTGGTAACTCCCCAAAAGAATCTGGATTGTGGTGGGGGAACAGAGAAAAAAGCTCATTTAGGACCTGCACTTTCGAAGGGGGTAGGCAGCTGTATATCAGGGAGTACACCTTCTGAGAATAAAAACAGCTGGAGCTTGTTAAGGTAATTACACAGGGGAAAGGATAATGTACTGGGAACTCCTCAGAAGAATCTGATTTGTTGTGAGGGCAGAGAGATAAAAGCTCATTTAGGAACGACATGAACATG
Source organism: Perognathus longimembris pacificus (assembly GCF_023159225.1). Lineage (NCBI taxonomy): Eukaryota > Metazoa > Chordata > Mammalia > Rodentia > Heteromyidae > Perognathus > Perognathus longimembris. Next base: position 25,006 of record NW_025955960.1, on the reverse strand, counting down.
CTGCGTAGGTAGCTGTTTATCAGTAATTATCTCCACTGAGATTAAGAAAAGCAGTAGCTTAATAAATTAAGTACTTCCTGGTATGGTTACTGTACTGGTAACTCCCCAAAAGAATCTGGATTGTGGTGAGGGAACAGAGAAAAAAGCTCATTTAGGACCTGCACTTACGAAGGGGGTAGGCAGCTGTATATCAGGGAGGAAACCTTTTGAGAATAAAAACAGCTGGAGGAGCTTGTTAAGGTAATTACACAGGGGAAAGGATAATGTACTGGGAACTCCTCACAAGAATCTGATTTGCGGTGAGCACAGAGAGATAAAAGCTCATTTAGGAACGAAATGATCATGCTGCGTAGGTAGCTGTTTATCAGTAAATATCTCTACTGGGATTAAGAAAAGCAGTAGCTTAATAAATTAAGTACTTCCTGGTATGGTTACTGTACTGGTAACTCCCCAAAAGAATCTGGATTGTGGTGAGGGAACAGAGAAAAAAGCTCATTTAGGACCTGCACTTACGAAGGGGGTAGGCAGCTGTATATCAGGGAGGAAACCTTCTGAGAATAAAAACAGCTGGAGCTTGTTATGGTAATTACACAGGGGAAAGGATAATGTACTGGGAACTCCTCAGAAGAATCTGATTTGTGGTGAGGGCAGAGAGATAAAAGCTCATTTAGGAACGACATGAACATGCTGCGTAGGTACCTGTTTATCAGTAAATATCTCCACTGAGATTAAGAAAAGCAGGAGCTTAATAAATTAAGTACTTCCTGGTATGGTTACTGTACTGGTAACTCCCCAAAAGAATCTGGATTGTGGTGAGGGAACAGAGAAAAAAGCTCATTTAGGACCTGCACTTACGAAGGGGGTAGGCAGCTGTATATCAGGGAGGAAACCTTTTGAGAATAAAAACAGCTGGAGGAGCTTGTTAAGGTAATTACACAGGGGAAAGGATAATGTACTGGGAACTCCTCAGAAGAATCTGATTTGTGGTGAGGGCAGAGAGATAAAAGCTCATTTAGGAACGACATGAACATGCTGCGTAGGTAGCTGTTTATCAGTAAATATCTCCACTGAGATTAAGAAAAGCAGTAGCTTAATAAATTAAGTACTTCCTGGTATGGTTACTGTACTGGAAACTCCCCAAAAGAATCTGGATTGTGGTGAGGGAACAGATAAAAAAGCTCATTTAGGACCTGCACTTACGAAGGGGGTAGGCAGCTGTATATCAGGGAGTAAACCTTCTGAGAATAAAAACAGCTGGAGCTTATTAAGGTAATTACACAGGGGAAAGGATAATGTACTGGGAACTCCTCAGAAGAATCTGATTTGTGGTGAGGGCAGAGAGATAAAAGCTCATTTAGGAACGACATGAACATGCTGCGTAGGTAGCTGTTTATCAGTAAATATCTCCACTGAGATTAAGAAAAGCAGGAGCTTAATAAATTAAGTACTTCCTGGTATGGTTACTGTACTGGTAACTCCCCAAAAGAATCTGGATTGTGGTGAGGGAACAGAGAAAAAAGCTCATTTAGGACCTGCACTTACGAAGGGGGTAGGCAGCTGTATATCAGGGAGTAAACCTTCTGAGAATAAAAACAGCTGGAGCTTGTTAAGGTAATTACACAGGGGAAAGGATAATGTACTGGGAACTCCTCAGAAGAATCTGATTTGTGGTGAGGGCAGAGAGATAAAAGCTCATTTAGGAACGACATGAACATGCTGCGTAGGTAGCTGTTTATCAGTAAATATCTCCACTGAGTTTAAGAAAAGCAGTAGCTTAATAAATTAAGTACTTCCTGGTATTGTTACTGTACTGGTAACTTCCCAAAAGAATCTGGATTGTGGTGAGGGAACAGAGAAAAAAGCTCATTTAGGACCTGCACTTACGAAGGCGGTAGGCAGCTGTATATCAGGGAGTAAACCTTCTGAGAATAAAAACAGCTGGAGCTTGTTAAGGTAATTACACAGGGGAAAGGATAATGTACTGGGAACTCCTCAGAAGAATCTGATTTGTGGTGAGGGCAGAGAGATAAAAGCTCATTTAGGAACGACATGAACATGCTGCGTAGGTAGCTGTTTATCAGTAAATATCTTCACTGAGATTAAGAATAGCAGTAGCTTAATAAATTAAGTACTTCCTGGTATGGTTACTGTACTGGTAACTCCCCAAAAGAATCTGGACTGTGGTGAGGGAACAGAGAAAAAAGCTCATTTAGGACCTTCACTTACGAAGAGGGTAGGCAGCTGTATATCAGGGAGTAAACCTTCTGAGAATAAAAACAGCTGGAGCTTGTTAAGGTAATTACACAGGGGAAAGGATAATGTACTGGGAACTCCTCAGAAGAATCTGATTTGTGGTGAGGGCAGAGAGATCAGAGCTCATTTAGGAACGACATGAACATGCTGCGTAGGTAGCTGTTTATCAGTAAATATCTCCACTAAGATTAAGGAAAGCAGTAGCTTAATAAATTAAGTACTTCCTGGTATGGTTACTGTACTGGTAACTCCCCAAAAGAATCTGGATTGTGGTGAGGGAACAGAGAAAAAAGCTCATTTAGGACCTGCACTTACGAAGGGGGTAGGCAGCGGTATATCAGGGAGTAAACCTTCTGAGAATAAAAACAGCTGGAGCTTGTTAAGGTAATTACACAGGGGAAAGGATAATGTACTGGGAACTCCTCAGAAGAATCTGATTTGTGGTGAGAGCAGAGAGATAAAAGCTCATTTAGGAACGACATGAACATGCTGCGTAGGTAGCTGTTTATCAGTAAATATCTCCACTGAGATTAAGAAAAGCAGTAGCATAGTAAATTAAGTACTTCCTAGTATGGTTACTGTACTGGTAACTCCCCAAAAGAATCTGGATTGTGGTGAGGGAACAGAGTAAAAAGCTCATTTAGGACCTGCACTTACGAAGGGGGTAGGCAGCTGTATATCAGGGAGTAAACCTTCTGAGAATAAAAACAGCTGGAGCTTGTTAAGGTAATTACACACTGGAAAGGATAATGTACTGGGAACTCCTCAGAAGAATCTGATTTGTGGTGAGGGCAGAGAGATAAAAGCTCATTTAGGAACGACAGGAACATGCTGCGTAGGTAGCTGTTTATCAGTAAATATCTCCACTGAGATTAAGAAAAGCAGTAGCTTAATAAATTAAGTACTTCCTGGTATGGTTACTGTACTGGTAACACCCCAAAAGAATCTGGATTGTGGGGAGGGAACACAGAAAAAAGCTCATTTAGGACCTGCACTTACGAAGAGGGTAGGCAGCTGTATATCAGGGAGTAAACCTTCTGAGAATACAAACAGCTGGAGCTTGTTAAGGTAATTACACAGGGGAAAGGATAATGTACTGGGAACTCCTCAGAAGAATCTGATTTGTGGTGAGGGCAGAGAGATAAAAGCTCATTTAGGAACGACATGAACATGCTGCGTAGGTAGCTGTTTATCAGTAAATATCTCCACTGAGATTAAGAAGAGCAGTAGCTTAATAAATTAAGTACTTCCTCGTATGGTTACTGTACTGGTAACTCCCCAAAAGAATCAGGATTGTGGTGAGGGAACAGAGAAAAAAGCTCATTTAGGACCTGCACTTACGAAGGGGGTAGGCAGCTGTATATCAGGGAGTAAACCTTCTGAGAATAAAAACAGCTGGAGCTTGTTAAGGTAATTACACAGGGGAAAGGATAATGTACTGGGAACTCCTGAGAAGAATCTGATTTGTGGTGAGGGGAGAGAGATAAAAGCTCATTTAGGAACGACATGAACATGCTGCGTAGGTAGCTGTTTATCAGTAAATATCTCCACTGAGATTAAGAAAAGCAGTAGCTTAATAAATTAAGTACTTCCTGGTATGGTTACTGTACTGGTAACTCCCCAAAAGAATCTGGATTGTGGTGAGGGAACAGAGAAAAAAGCTCATTTAGGACCTGCACTTACGAAGGGGGTAGGCAGCTGTATATCAGGGAGTAAACCTTCTGAGAATAAAAACAGCTGGAGCTTGTTAAGGTAATTACACAGGGGAAAGGATAATGTACTGGGAACTCCTCAGAAGAATCTGATTTGTGGTGAGGGCAGAGAGATAAAAGCTCATTTAGGAACGACATGAACATGCTGCGTAGGTGGCTGTTTATCAGTAAATATCTCCACTGAGATTAAGAAAAGCAGTAGCTTAATAAATTAAGTACTTCCTGGTATGGTTACTGTACTGGTAACTCCCCAAAAGAATCTGGATTGTGGTGAGGGAACAGATAAAAAAGCTCATTTAGGACCTGCACTTACGAAGGGGGTAGGCAGCTGTATATCAGGGAGTAAACCTTCTGAGTATAAAAACAGCTGGAGCTTGTTAAGGTAATTTCACAGGGGAAAGGACAATATACTGGGAACTCCTCAGAAGAATCTGATTTGTGGTGAGGGCAGAGAGATAAAAGCTCATTTAGGAACGACATGAACATGCTGCGTAGGTAGCTGTTTATCAGTAAATATCTCCAATGAGATTAAGAAAAGCAGTAGCTTAATAAATTAAGTACTTCCTGGTATGGTTACTGTACTGGTAACTCCCCAAAAGAATCTGGATTGTGGTGAGGGAACAGAGAAAAAAGCTCATTTAGGACCTGCACTTACGAAGGGGGTAGGCAGCTGTATATCAGGGAGTAAACCTTCTGAGAATAAACACAGCTGGAGCTTGTTAAGGTAATTACACAGGGGAAAGGATAATGTACTGGGAACTCCTCAGAAGAATCTGATTTGTGGTGAGTGCAGAGAGATAAAAGCTCATTTAGGAACGACATGAACATGCTGCGTAGGTAGCTGTTTATCAGTAAATATCTCCACTGAGATTAAGAAAAGCAGTAGCTTAATAAATTAAGTACTTCCTGGTATGGTTACTGTACTGGTAACTCCCCAAAAGAATCTGGATTTTGGTGAGGGAACAGAGAAAAACCTCATTTAGGACCTGCACTTACGAAGGGGGTAGGCAGCTGTATATCAGGGAGTAAACCTTCTGAGAATAAAAACAGCTGGAGCTTGTTAATGTAATTACACAGGGGAAAGGATAATGTACTGGGAACTCCTCAGAAGAATCTGATTTGTGGTGAGGGCAGAGAGATAAAAGCTCATTTAGGAACGACATGAACATGCTGTGTAGGTGGCTGTTTATCAGTAAATATCTCCACTGAGATTAAGAAAAGCAGTAGCTTAATAAATTAAGTACTTCCTGGTATGTTTACTGTACTGGTAACTCCCCGAAAGAATCTGGATTGTGGTGAGGGAACAGAGAAAAAAGCTCATTTAGGACCTGCACTTACGAAGGGGGTAGGCAGCTGTATATCAGGGAGTAAACCTTCTGAGAATAAAAACAGCTGGAGCTTGTTAAGGTAATTACACAGGGGAAAGGATAATGTACTGGGAACTCCTCAGAAGAATCTGATTTGTGGTGAGGGCAGAGAGATAAAAGCTCATTTAGGAACGATATGAACATGCTCCGTAGGTTGCTGTTTATCAGTAAATATCTCCACTGAGATTAAGAAAAGCAGTAGCTTAATAAATTAAGTACTTCCTGGTATGGTTACTGTACTGGTAACTCCCCAAAAGAATCTGGATTGTGGTGAGGGAACAGAGAAAAAAGCTCATTTAGGACCTGCACTTACGAAGGGGGTAGGCAGCTGTATATCAGGGAGTAAACCTTCTGAGAATAAAAACAGCTGGAGCTTGTTAAGGTAATTACACAGGGGAAAGGATAATGTACTGGGAACTCCTCAGAAGAATCTGATTTGTGGTGAGGGCAGAGAGATAAAAGCTCATTTAGGAACGACATGAACATGATGCGTAGGTAGCTGTTTATCAGTAAATATCTCCACTGAGATTAAGAAAAGCAGTAGCTTAATAAATTAAGTACTTCCTGGTATGGTTACTGTACTGGTAACTCCCCAAAAGAATCTGGATTGTGGTGAGGGAACAGAGAAAAAAGCTCATTTAGGACCTGCACTTACGAAGGGGGTAGGCAGCTGTATATCAGGGAGTAAACCTTCTGAGAATAAAAACAGCTGGAGCTTGTTAAGGTAATTACACAGGGGAAAGTATAATGTACTGGGAACTCCTCAGAAGAATCTGATTTGTGGTGAGGGCAGAGAGATAAAAGCTCATTTAGGAACGACATGAACATGCTGAGTAGGTAGCTGTTTATCAGTAAATATCTCCACTGAGATTAAGAAAAGCAGTAGCTTAATAAATTAAGTAATTCCTGGTATGGTTTCTGTACTGGTAACTCCCCAAAAGAATCTGGATTGTGGTGAGGGAACAGAGAATAAAGCTCATTTAGGACCTGCACTTACGAAGGGGGTAGGCAGCTGTATATCAGGGAGTAAACCTTCTGAGAATAAAAACAGATGGAGCTTGTTAAGGTAATTACACAGGGGATAGGATAATGTACTGGGAACTCCTCAGAAGAATCTTGTTTGTGGTGAGGGCAGAGAGATAAAACCTCATTAACGAACGACATGAACATGCTGCCTATGTAGCTGTTTATCAGTAAATATCTCCACTGAGATTAAGAAAAGCAGTAGCTTAATAAATTAAGTACTTCCTGGTATGGTTACTGTACTGGTAACTCCCCAAAAGAATCTGGATTGTGGTGAGGGGACAGAGAAAAAAGCTCATTTAGGACCTGCACTTACGAAGGGGGTAGGCAGCTGTATATCAGGGAGTAAACCTTCTGAGAATAAAAACAGCAGGAGCTTGTTAAGGTAATTACACAGGGGAAAGGATAATGTACTGGGAACTCCTCAGAAGAATCTGATTTGTGGTGAGGGCAGAGAGATAAAAGCTCATTTAGGAACGACATGAACATGCTGCGTAGGTAGCTGTTTATCAGTAAATATCTCCACTGAGATTAAGAAAAGCAGTAGCTTAATAAATTAAGTACTTCCTGCTATGGTTACTATACTGGTAACTCCCCAAAAGAATCTGGATTGTGGTGAGGGAACAGAGAAAAAAGCTCATTTAGGACCTGCACTTACGAAGGGGGTAGGCAGCTGTATATCAGGGAGTAAACCTTCTGAGAATAAAAACAGCTGGAGCTTGTTAAGGTAATTACACAGGGGAAAGGATAATGTACTGGGAACTCCTCAGAAGAATCTGATTTGTGGTGAGGGCAGAGAGATAAAAGCTCATTTAGGATCGACATGAACATGCTGCGTAGGTAGCTGTTTATCAGTAAATATCTCCACTGAGATTAAGAAAAGCAGTAGCTTAATAAATTAATTACTTCCTGGTATGGTTACTGTACTGATAACTCCCCAAAAGAATCTGGATAGTGGTGAGGGAACAGAGAAAAAAGCTCATTTAGGACCTGCACTTACGAAGGGGGTAGGCAGCTGTATATCAGGGAGTAAACCTTCTGAGAATAAAAACAGCTGGAGCTTGTTAAGGTAATTACACAGGGGAAAGGATAATGTACTGGGAACTCCTCAGAAGAATCTGATTTGTGGTGAGGGCAGAGAGATAAAAGCTCATTTAGGAACGACATGAACATGCTGCGTAGGTAGCTGTTTATCAGTAAATATCTCCACTGAGATTAAGAAAAGCAGTAGCTTAATAAATTAAGTACTTCCTGGTATGGTTACTGTACTGCTAACTCCCCAAAAGAATCTGGATTGTGGTGAGGGAACAGAGAAAAAAGCTCATTTAGGACCTGCACTTACGAAGGGGGTAGGCAGCTGTATATAAGGGAGTAAACCTTCTGAGAATAAAAACAGCAGGAGCTTGTTAAGGTAATTACACAGGGGAAAGGATAATGTACTGGGAACTCCTCAGAAGAATCTTGTTTGTGGTGAGGGCAGAGAGATAAAAGCTCATTTAGGAACGACATGAACATGCTGCGTAGGTAGCTGTTTATCAGTAAATATCTCCACTGAGATTAAGAAAAGCAGCAGCTTAATAAATTAAGTACTTCCTGGTATGGTTACTGTACTGGTAACACCCCAAAAGAATCAGGATTGTGGGGAGGGAACACAGAAAAATGCTCATTTAGGACCTGCACTTACGAAGAGGGTAGGCAGCTGTATATCAGGGAGTAAACCTTCTGAGAATACAAACAGCTGGAGCTTGTTAAGGTAATTACACAGGGGAAAGGATAATGTACTGGGAACTCCTCAGAAGAATCTGATTTATGGTGAGGGCAGAGAGATAAAAGCTCATTTAGGAACGACATGAACATGCTGCGTAGGTAGCTGTTTATCAGTAAATATCTCCACTGAGATTAAGAAAAGCAGTAGCTTAATAAATTAAGTACTTCCTCGTATGGTTACTGTACTGGTAACTCCCCAAAAGAATCTGGATTGTGGTGAGGGAACAGAGAAAAAAGCTCATTTAGGACCTGCACTTACGAAGGGGGTAGGCAGCTGTATATCAGGGAGTAAACCTTCTGAGAATAAAAACAGCTGGAGCTTGTTAAGGTAATTACACAGGGGAAAGGATAATGTACTGGGAACTCCTGAGAAGAATCTGATTTGTGGTGAGGGCAGAGAGATAAAAGCTCATTTAGGAACGACATGAACATGCTGCGTAGGTAGCTGTTTATCAGTAAATATCTCCACTGAGATTAAGAAAAGCAGTAGCTTAATAAATTAAGTACTTCCTGGTATGGTTACTGTACTGGTAACTCCCCAAAAGAATCTGGATTGTGGTGAGGGAACAGAGAAAAAAGCTCATTTAGGACCTGCACTTACGAAGGGGTTAGGCAGCTGTATATCAGGGAGTAAACCTTCTGAGAATAAAAACAGCTGGAGCTTGTTAAGGTAATTACACAGGGGAAAGGATAATGTACTGGGAACTCCTCAGAATAATCTGATTTGTGGTGAGGGCAGAGAGATAAAAGCTCATTTAGGAACGACATGAACATGCTGCGTAGGTGGCTGTTTATCAGTAAATATCTCCACTGAGATTAAGAAAAGCAGTAGCTTAATAAATTAAGTACTTCCTGGTATGGTTACTGTACTGGTAACTCCCCAAAAGAATCTGGATTGTGGTGAGGGAACAGAGAAAAAAGCTCATTTAGGACCTGCACTTACGAAGGGGGTAGGCAGCTGTATATCAGGGAGTAAACCTTCTGAGAATAAAAACAGCTGGAGCTTGTTAAGGTAATTTCACAGGGGAAAGGACAATGTACTGGGAACTCCTCAGAAGAATCTGATTTGTGGTGAGGGCAGAGAGATAAAAGCTCATTTAGGAACGACATGAACATGCTGCGTAGGTAGCTGTTTATCAGTAAATATCTCCACTGAGATTAAGAAAAGCAGTAGCTTAATAAATTAAGTACTTCCTGGTATGGTTACTGTACTGGTAACTCCCCAAAAGAATCTGGATTGTGGTGAGGGAACAGAGAAAAAAGCTCATTTAGGACCTGCTCTTACGAAGGGGGTAGGCAGCTGTATATCAGGGAGTAAACCTTCTGAGAATAAAAACAGCTGGAGCTTGTTAAGGTAATTACACAGGGGAAAGGATAATGTACTGGGAACTCCTCAGAAGAATCTGATTTGTGGTGAGTGCAGAGAGATAAAAGCTCATTTAGGAACGACATGAACATGCTGCGTAGGTAGCTGTTTATCAGTAAATATCTCCACTGAGATTAAGAAAAGCAGTAGCTTAATAAATTAAGTACTTCCTGGTATGGTTACTGTACTGGTAACTCCCCAAAAGAATCTGGATTGTGGTGAGGGAACAGAGAAAAAGCTCATTTAGGACCTGCACTTACGAAGGGGGTAGGCAGCTGTATATCAGGGAGTAAACCTTCTGAGAATAAAAACAGCTGGAGCTTGTTAATGTAATTACACAGGGGAAAGGATAATGTACTGGGAACTCCTCAGAAGAATCTGATTTGTGGTGAGGGCAGAGAGATAAAAGCTCATTTAGGAACGACATGAACATGCTGTGTAGGTGGCTGTTTATCAGTAAATATCTCCACTGAGATTAAGAAAAGCAGTAGCTTAATAAATTAAGTACTTCCTGGTATGGTTACTGTACTGGTAACTCCCCAAAAGAATCTGGATTGTGGTGAGGGAACAGAGAAAAAAGCTCATTTAGGACCTGCACTTACGAAGGGGGTAGGCAGCTGTATATCAGGGAGTAAACCTTCTGAGAATAAAAACAGCTGGAGCTTGTTAAGGTAATTACACAGGGGAAAGGATAATGTACTGGGAACTCCTCAGAAGAATCTGATTTGTGGTGAGGGCAGAGAGATAAAAGCTCATTTAGGAACGACATGAACATGCTGCGTAGGTAGCTGTTTATCAGTAAATATCTCCACTGAGATTAAGAAAAGCAGTAGCTTAATAAATTAAGTACTTCCTGGTATGGTTACTGTACTGGTACCTCCCCAAAAGAATCTGGATTGTGGTGAGGGAACAGAGAAAAAAGCTCATTTATGACCTGCACTTACGAAGGGGGTAGGCAGCTGTATATCAGGGAGTAAACCTTCTGAGAATAAAAACAGCTGGAGCTTGTTAAGGTATTAGACAGGGGAAAGGATAATGTACTGGGAACTCCTCAGAAGAATCTGATTTGTGGTGAGGGCAGAGAGATAAAAGCTCATTTAGGAACGACATGAACATGCTGCGTAGGTAGCTGTTTATCAGTAAATATCTCCACTGAGATTAAGAAAAGCAGTAGCTTAATAAATTAAGTACTTCCTGGTATGGTTACTGTACTGGTAACTCCCCAAAAGAATCTGGATTGTGGTGAGGGAACAGAGAAAATGCTCATTTAGGACCTGCACTTACGAAGGGGGTAGGCAGCTGTATATCAGGGAGTAAACCTTCTGAGAATAAAAACAGCTGGAGCTTGTTAAGGTAATTACACAGGCGAAAGGATAATGTACTGGGAACTTCTCAGAAGAATCTGATTTGTGGTGAGGGAAGAGAGATAAAAGCTCATTTAGGAACGACATGAACATGCTGCGTAGGTAGCTGTTTATCAGTAAATATCTCCACTGAGATTAACAAAAGCAGTAACTTAATAAATTAAGTACTTCCTGGTATGGTTACTGTACTGGTAACTCCCCAAAAGAATCTGGATTGTGGTGAGGGAACAGAGAAAAAAGCTCATTTAGGACCTGCACTTACGAAGGGGGTAGGCAGCTGTATATCAGGGAGTAAACCTTCTGAGAATAAAAACAGCTGGAGCTTGTTAAGGTAATTACACAGGGGAAAGGATAATGTACTGGGAACTCCTCACAAGAATCTGATTTGTGGTGAGGGCAGAGAGATAAACGCTCATTTAGGAACGACATGAACATGCTGCGTAGGTAGCTGTTTATCAGTAAATATCTCCACTGAGATTAAGAAAAGCAGTAGCTTAATAAATTAAGTACTTCCTGGTATGGGTACTCTACTGGTAACTCCCCAAAAGAATCTGGATTGTGGTGAGGGAACAGAGAAAAAAGCTCATTTAGGACCTGCACTTGCGAAGGGGGTAGGCAGCTGTATATCAGGGAGTAAACCTTCTGAGAATAAAAACAGCTGGAGCTTGTTAAGGTAATTACACAGGGGAAAGGATAATGTACTGGGAACTCCTCAGAAGAATCTGATTTGTGGTGAGGGCAGAGAGATAAAAGCTCATATAGGAACGACATGAACATGCTGCGTAGGTAGCTGTTTATCAGTAAATATCTCCACTGAGATTAAGAAAAGCAGTAGCTTAATAAATTAAGTACTTCCTGGTATGGTTACTGTACTGGTAACTCGCCAAAAGAATCTGGATTGTGGTGAGGGAACAGAGAAAAAAGCTCATTTAGGACCTGCACTTACGAAGGGGGTAGGCAGCTGTATATCAGGGAGTAAACCTTCTGAGAATAAAAACAGCTGGAGCTTGTTAAGGTAATTACACAGGGGAAAGGATAATGTACTGGGAACTCCTCAGAAGAATCTGATTTGTGGTGAGGGCAGAAGATAAAAGCTCATTTAGGAACGACATGAACATGATGCGTAGGTAGCTGTTTACCAGTAAATATCTCCACTGAGATTAAGGAAAGCAGTAGCTTAATAAATTAAGTATTTCCTGGTATTGTTACTGTACTGGAAACTCCCCAAAAGAATCTGGATTATGGTGAGGGAACAGAGAAAAAAGCTCATTTATGACCTGCACTTACGAAGGGGGTAGGCAGCTGTATATCAGGGAGTAAACCTTCTGAGAATAAAAACAGCTGGTGCTTGTTAAGGTAATTACACAGGGGAAAGGATAATGTACGGGGAACTCCTCAGAAGAATCTGATTTGTGGTGAGGGCAGAGAGATAAAAGCTCATTTAGGAACGACATGAACATGCTGCGTAGGTAGCTGTTTATCAGTAAATATCTCCACTGAGATGAAGAAAAGCAATAGCTTAATAAATTAAGTACTTCCTGGTATGGGTACTGTACTGGTAACTCCCCAAAAGAATCTGGATTGTGGTGAGGGAACAGAGAAAAATGCTCATTTAGGACCTGCACTTACGAAGGGGGTAGGCAGCTGTATATCAGGGGGTAAACCTTCTGAGAATAAAAACAGCTGGAGCTTGTTAAAGTAATTACACAGGGGAAAGGATAATGTACTGGGAACTCCTCAGAAGAATCTGATGTGTGGTGAGAGCAGAGAGATAAAAGCTCATTTAGGAACGACATGAACATGCTGCGTAGGTAGCTGTTTATCAGTAAATATCTCCACTGAGATTAAGGAAAGCAGTAGCTTAATAAATTAAGTATTTCCTGGTATGGTTACTCTAGTGGAAACTCCCCAAAAGAATCTGGATTGTGGTGAGGGAACAGAGAAAAAAGGTCATTTAGGACCTGCACTTACGAAGGGGGTAGGCAGCTGTATATCAGGGAGTAAACCTTCTGAGAATAAAATCAGCTGGAGCTTTTTAAGGTAATTACACAGGGGAAAGGATAATGTACTGTTAACTCCTGAGAAGAATCTGATTTGTGGTGAGGGCAGAGAGATAAAAGCTCATTTAGGAACGATATGAACATGCTGCGTAGGTAGCTGTTTATCAGTAAATATCTCCACTGAGATTAAGAAAAGCAGTAGCTTAATATATTAAGTACTTCCTGGTATGGTTACTGTACTGGTAACTCCCCAAAAGAATCTGGATTGTGGTGAGGGAACAGAGAAAAAAGCTCATTTAGGACCTGCAACTACGAAGGGGGTAGGCAGCTGTATATCAGGGAGTAAACCTTCTGAGAATAAAAACAGCTGGAGCTTGTTAAGGTAATTACACAGGGGAAAGGATAATGTACTGGGAACTCCTCAGAAGAATCTGATTTGTGATGAGGGCAGAGAGATAAAAGCTCATTTAGGAACGACATGAACATGCTGCGTAGGTAGCTGTTTATCAGTAAATATCTCCACTGAGATTAAGAAAAGCAGTAGCTTAATAAATTAAGTACTTCCTGCTATGGTTACTGTACTGGTAACTCCCAAAAAGAATCTGGATTGTTGGGAGGGAACAGAGAAAAAAGCTCATTTAGGACCTGCACTTACGAAGGGGGTAGGAAGCTGTACATCAGGGAGTAAACCTTCTGAGAATAAAAACATCTGGAGCTTGTTAAGGTAGTTATACAGGGGAAAGGATAATGTACTGGGAACTCCTCAGAAGAATCTGATTTGTGCTGAGGGGAGAGAGATAAAAGCTCATTTAGGAACGACATGAACATGCTGCGTAGGTAGCTGTTTATCAGTAAATATCTCCACTGAGATTAAGAAAAGCAGTAGCTTAATAAATTAACTACTTCCTGATATGGTTACTGTACTGGTAACTCCCCAAAAGAATCTGGATTGTGGTGAGGGAACAGAGAAAAAAGCTCATTTAGGACCTTCACTTACGAATGGGGTAGGCAGCTGTGTATCAGGGAGGAAAACTTCTGAGAATAGAAACAGCTGGAGCTTGTTAAGGAAATTACACAGGGGAAAGGATAATGTATTGGGAACTCCTAAGAAGAATCTGATTTGTGGTGAGGGCAGAGAGATAAAAGCTCATTTAGGAACGACATGAACATGCTGCGTAGGTAGCTGTTTATCAGTAAATATCTCCACTGAGATTAAGAAAAGCAGTAGCTTAATAAATTAAGTACTTCCTGGTATGGTTACTGTACTGGTAACTCCCCAAAAGAAACTGGATTGTGGTGAGGGAACAGAGAAAAAAGCTCATTTAGGACCTGCACTTACGAAGGGGGTAGGCAGCTGTATATCAGGGAGTAAACCTTCTGAGAATAAAAACAGCTGGAGCTTGTTAAGGTAATTACACAGGGGAAAGGATAATGTACTGGGAACTCCTCAGAAGAATCTGATTCGTGGTGAGGCCAGAGAGATAAAAGCTCATTTAGGAACGACATGAACATGCTGCGTAGGTAGCTGTTTATCAGTAAATATCTCCACTGAGATTAAGAAAATCAGTAGCTTAATAAATTAAGTACTTCCTGGTATGGGTACTCTACTGGTAACTCCCCAAAAGAATCTGGATTGTGGTGAGGGAACAGAGAAAAAAGCTCATTTAGGACCTGCACTTACGAAGGGGTTAGGCAGCTGTATATCAGGGAGTAAACCTTCTGAGCATAAAAACAGTTGGAGCTTGTTAAGGTAATTACACAGGGGAAAGGATAATGTACTGGGAACTCCTCAGAAGAATCTGATTTGTGGTGAGGGCAGAGAGATAAAAGCTCATTTAGGAACGACATGAACATGCTGCGTATGTAGCTGTTTATCAGTAAATATCTCCACTTAGATTAAGAAAAGCAGTAGCTTAATAAATTAAGTACTTCCTGTTATGGTTACTGTACTGGTAACTCCCCAAAAGAATCTGGATCGTGGTGAGGGAACAGAGAAAAAAGCTCATTTAGGACCTGCACTTACGAAGGGGGTAGGCAGCTGTATATCAGGGAGTAAACCTTCTGAGAATAAAAACACCTGGAGCATGTTAAGGTAATTACACAGGGGAAAGGATGATGTACTGGGAACTCCTCAGAAGAATCTGATTTGTGGTGAGGGCAGAGACAAAAAAGCTCATTTAGGAACGACCTGAACATGCTGCGTAGGTAGCTGTTTATCAGTAAATATCTCCACTGAGATTAAGAAAAGCAGTAGCTTAATAAATTAAGTACTTCCTGGTATGGTTACTGTACTGGTAACTCCCCAAAAGAATCTGGATTGTGGTGAGGGAACAGAGAAAAAAGCTCATTTAGGACCTGCACTTACGAATGGGGTAGGCAGCTGTATATCAGGGAGGAAACCTTCTGAGAATAAAAACAGCTGGAGGAGCTTGTTAAGGTAATTACACAGGGGAAAGGATAATGTACTGGGAACTCCTCAGAAGAATCTGATTTGTGGTGAGGGCAGAGAGATAAAAGCTCATTTAGGAACGACATGAACATGCTGCGTACGTAGCTGTTTATCAGTAAATATCTCCACTGTGATTAAGAAAAGCAGTAGCTTAATAAATTAAGTACTTCCTGGTATGGTTACTGTACTGGTAACTCCCCAAAAGAATCTGGATTGTAGTGAGGGAACAGAGAAAAAAGCTCATTTAGGACCTGCACTTACGAAGGGGGTAGGCAGCTGTATATCAGGGAGTCAACCTTCTGAGAATAAAAACAGCTGGAGCTTGTTAAGGTAATTACACAGGGGAAAGGATAATGTACTGGGAACTCCTCAGAAGAATCTGATTTGTGGTGAGGGCAGAGAGATAAAAGCTCATTTAGGAACGACATGAACATGCTGCGTAGGTAGCTGTTTATCAGTAAATATCTAAACTGAGATTAAGAAAAGCAGTAGCTTAATAAATTAAGTACTTCCTGGTATGGTTACTGTACTGGTAACTCCCCAAAAGCATCTGGATTGTGGTGAGGGAACAGAGAAAAAAGCTCATTTAGGACCTGCACTTACGAAGGGGGTAGGCAGCTGTATATCAGGAGGAAACCTTCTGAGAATAAAAACAGCTGGAGCTTGTTAAGGTAATTACACAGGGGAAAGGATAATGTACTGGGAACTCCTCAGAAGAATCTGATTTGTGGTGAGGGCAGAGAGATAAAAGCTCATTTAAGAACGACATGAACATGCTGCGTAGGTAGCTGTTTATCAGTAAATATCTCCACTGAGATTAAGAAAAGCAGTAGCTTAATAAATTAAGTACTTCCTGGTATGGTTACTGTACTGGTAACTCCCCAAAAGAATCTGGATTGTGGTGAGGGAACAAAGAAAAAAGCTCATTTAGGACCTGCACTTACGAAGGGGGTAGGCAGCTGTATATCAGGGAGGAAACCTTCAGAGAATAAAAACAGCTGGAGCTTGTTAAGGTAATTACACAGGGGAAAGGATAATGTACTGGGAACTCCTGAGAAGAATCTGATTTGTGGTGAGGGCAGAGAGATAAAAGCTCATTTAGGAACGACATGAACATGCTGCGTACGTAGCTGTTTATCAGTAAATATCTCCACTGAGATTAAGAAAAGCAGTAGCTTAATAAATTAAGTACTTCCTGGTATGGTTACTGTACTGGTAACTCCCCAAAAGAATCTGGATTGTGGTGAGGGAACAGAGAAAAAAGCTCATTTAGGACCTGCACTTACGAAGGGGGTAGGCAGCTGTATATCATTGAGTAAACCTTCTGAGAATAAAAACAGCTGGAGCTTGTTAAGGTAATTACACAGGGGAAAGGATAATGTACTGGGAACTCCTCAGAAGAATCTGATTTGTGGTGAGGGCAGAGAGATAAAAGCTCATTTAGGAACGACATGAACATGCTGCGTAGGTAGCTGTTTATCAGTAAATATCTCCACTGAGATTAAGAAAAGCAGTAGCTTAATAAATTAAGTACTTCCTGGTATGGTTACTGTACTGGTAACTCCCCAAAAGAATCTGGATTGTGGTGAGGGAACAGAGAAAAAAGCTCATTTAGGACCTGCACTTACGAAGGGGGTAGGCAGCTGTATATCAGGGAGTAAACCTTCTGAGAATAAAAACAGCTGGAGCTTGTTAAGGTAATTACACAGGGGGAAGGATAATGTACTGGGAACTCCTCACAAGAATCTGATTTGTGGTGAGGGCAGAGATAAAAGCTCATTTAGGAACGACATGAACATGCTGCGTAGGTAGCTGTTTATCAGTAAATATCTCCACTGTGATTAAGAAAAGCAGTAGCTTAATAAATTAAGTACTTCCTGGTATGGTTACTGTACTGGTAACTCCCCAAAAGAATCTGGATTGTGGTGAGGGAACAGAGAAAAAAGCTCATTTAGGACCTGCACTTACGAAGGGGGTAGGCAGCTGTATATCAGGGAGTCAACCTTCTGAGAATAAAAACAGCTGGAGCTTGTTAAGGTAATTAGACAGGGGAAAGGATATTGTACTGGGAACTCCTCAGAAGAATCTGATTTGTGGTGAGGGCAGAGAGATAAAAGCTCATTTAGGAACGACATGAACATGCTGCATAGGTAGCTGTTTATCAGTAAATATCTCCACTGAGATTTAGAAAAGCAGTAGCTTAATAAATTAAGTACTTCCTGGTATGGTTACTGTACTGGTAACTACCCAAAAGCATCTGGATTGTGGTGAGGGAACAGAGAAAAAAGCTCATTTAGGACCTGCACTTACGAAGGGGGTAGGCAGCTGTATATCAGGGAGGAAACCTTCTGAGAATAAAAACAGCTGGAGGAGCTTGTTAAGGTAATTACACAGGGGAAAGGATAATGTACTGGGAACTCCTCAGAAGAATCTGATTTGTGGTGAGGGCAGAGAGATAAAAGCTCATTTAGGAACGACATGAACATGCTGCGTAGGTAGCTGTTTATCAGTAAATATCTCCACTGAGATTAAGAAAAGCAGTAGCTTAATAAATTAAGTACTTCCTGGTATGGTTACTGTACTGGTAACTCCCCAAAAGAATCTGGATTGTGGTGAGGGAAGAGAGAAAAAAGCTCATTTAGGACCTGCACTTACGAAGGGGGTAGGCAGCTGTATATCAGGGAGGAAACCTTCTGAGAATAAAAACAGCTGGAGCTTGTTAAGGTAATTACACAGGGGAAAGGATAATGTACTGGGAACTCCTTAGAAGAATCTGATTTGTGGTGAGGGCAGAGAGATAAAAGCTCATTTAGGAACGACATGAACATGCTGCGTAGGTAGCTGTTTATCAGTAATTATCTCCACTGAGATTAAGAAAAGCAGTAGCTTAATAAATTAAGTACTTCCTGGTATGGTTACTGTACTGGTAACTCCCCAAAATAATCTGGATTGTGGTGAGGGAACAGAGAAAAAAGCTCATTTAGGACCTGCACTTACGAAGGGGGTAGGCAGCTATATATCAGGGAGTAAACCTTCTGAGAATAAAAACAGCTGGAGCTTGTTAAGGTAATTACACAGGGGAAAGGATAATGTCCTGGGAACTCCTCAGAAGAATATGATTTGTGGTGAGGGCAGAGAGATAAAAGCTCATTTAGGAACGACTTGAACATGCTGCGTAGGTAGCTGTTTATCAGTAAATATCTCCACTGAGATTAAGAAAAGCAGTAGCTTAATAAATTAAGTACTTCCTGGTATGGTTACTGTACTGGTAACTCCCCAAAAAAATCTGGATTGTGGTGAGGGAACAGAGAAAAAAGCTCATTTAGGACCTGCACTTACGAACGGGGTAGGCAGCTGTATATCAGAGAGTAAACCTTCTGAGAATAAAAACAGCTGGAGCTTGTTAAGGTAATTACACAGGGGAAAGGATAATGTACTGGGAACTCCTCAGAAGAATCTGATTTGTGGTGAGGGCAGAGAGATAAAAGCTCATTTAGGAACGACATGAACATGCTGCGTAGGTAGCTGTTTATTAGTAAATATCTCCACTGAGATTAAGAAAAGCAGTAGCTTAATAAATTAAGTACTTCCTGGTATGGTTACTGTACTGGTAACTCCCCAAAAGAATCTGGATTGTGGTGAGGGAACAGAGAAAAAAGCTCATTTAGGACCTGCACTTACAAAGGGGGTAGGCAGCTGTATATCAGGGAGTAAACCTTCTGAGAATAAAAACAGCTGGAGCTTGTTAAGGTAATTACACAGGGGAAAGGATAATGTACTGGGAACTCCTCAGAAGAATCTGATTTGTGGTGAGGGCAGAGAGATAAAAGCTCATTTAGGAACGACATGAACATGCTGCGTAGGTAGCTGTTTATCAGTAAATATCTCCACTGAGATTAAGAAAAGCAGTAGCTTAATAAATTAAGTACTTCCTGGTATGGTTACTGTACTGGTAACTCCCCAAAAGAATCTGGATTGTGGTGAGGGAACAGAGAAAAAAGCTCATTTGGGACCTGCACTTACGAAGGGGGTAGGCAGCTGTATATCAGGGAGTAAACCTTCTGAGAATAAAAACAGCTGGAGTTGTTAAGGTAATTACACAGGGGAAAGGATAATGTACTGGGAACTCTTCAGAAGAATCTGATTTGTGGTGAGGGGAGAGAGATAAAAGCTCATTTAGGAACGACATGAACATGCTGCGTAGGTAGCTGTTTATCAGTAAATATCTCCACTGAGATTAAGAAAAGCAGTAGCTTAATAAATTAAGTACTTCCTGGTATGGTTCCTGTACTGGTAACTCCCCAAAAGAATCTGGATTGTGGTGAGGGAACAGAGAAAAAAGCTCATTTAGGACCTGCACTTACGAGGGGGTAGGCAGCTGTATATCAGGGAGGAAACCTTCTGAGAATAAAAACAGCTGGAGCTTGTTAAGGTAATTACACAGGGGAAAGGATAATGTACTGGGAACTCCTCAGAAGAATCTGATTTGTGGTGAGGGCAGAGAGAAAAAAGCTCATTTAGGAACGACATGAACATGCTGCGTAGGTAGCTGTTTATCAGTAAATATCTCCACTGAGATTAAGAAAAGCAGTAGCTTAATAAATTAAGTACTTCCTGGTATGGTTACTGTACTGGTAACTCCCCAAAAGAATCTGGATTGTGGTGAGGGAACAGAGAAAAAAGCTCATTTAGGACCTGCACTTACAAAGGGGGTAGGCAGCTGTATATCAGGGAGGAAAACTAGTGAGAATAAAAACAGCTGGAGCTTGTTAAGGTAATTACACAGGGGAAAGGATAATGTACTGGGAACTCCTCAGAAGAATCTGATTTGTGGTGAGGGCAGAGTGATAAAAGCTCATTTAGGAACGACATGAACATGCTGCTTAGGTAGCTGTTTATCAGTAAATATCTCCACTGAGATTAAAAAAGCAGTAGCTTAATAAATTAAGTACTTCCTGTATGGTTACTGTACTGGTAACTCCCCAAAAGAATCTGATTGTGGTGAGGGAACAGAGAAAAAAGCTCATTTAGGACCTGCACTTACGAAGGGGGTAGGCAGCTGTATATCAGGGAGTAAACCTTCTGAGAATAAAAACAGCTGGAGCTTGTTAAGGTAATTACACAGGGGAAAGGATAATGTACTGGGAACTCCTCAGAAGAATCTGATTTGTGGTGAGGGCAGAGAGATAAAAGCTCATTTAGGAACGACATGAACATGCTGCGTAGGTAGCTGTTTATCAGTAAATATCTCCACTGAGATTAAGAAAAGCAGTAGCTTAATAAATTAAGTACTTCCTGGTATGGATACTCTACTGGTAACTCCCCAAAAGAATCTGGATTGTGGTGAGGGAACAGAGAAAAAGCTCATTTAGGACCCGCACTCTACCAAGGGGGTAGGCAGCTGTATATCAGGGAGTAAACCTTCTGAGAATAAAAACAGCTGGAGCTTGTTAAGGTAATTACACAGGGGAAAGGATAATGTACTGGGAACTCCTCAGAAGAATCTGATTTGTGGTGAGGGCAGAGAGATAAAAGCTCATTTAGGAACGACATGAACATGCTGCGTAGGTAGCTGTTTATCAGTAAATATCTCCACTGAGATTAAGAAAAGCAGTAGCTTAATAAATTAAGTACTTCCTGCTATGGTTACTGTACTGGTAACTCCCAAAAAGAATCTGGATTGTGGGGAGGGAACAGAGAAAAAAGCTCATTTAGGACCTGCACTTACGAAGGGGGGTAGGAAGCTGTACATCAGGGAGTAAACCTTCTGAGAATAAAAACATCTGGAGCTTGTTAAGGTAGTTATACAGGGGAAAGGATAATGTACTGGGAACTCCTCAGAAGAATCTGATTTGTGGTGAGGGCAGAGAGATAAAAGCTCATTTAGGAACGACATGAACATGCTGCGTAGGTAGCTGTTTATCAGTCAATATCTCCACTGAGATTAAGAAAAGCAGTAGCTTAATAAATTAAGTACTTCCTGGTATGGTTACTGTACTGGTAACTCCCCGAAAGAATCTGGATTGTGGGGAGGGAACAGAGAAAAAAAGCTCATTTAGGACCTGCACTTACGAAGGGGGTAGGCAGCTGTATATCAGGGAGTAAATCTTCTGAGAATAAAAAAAGCTGGAGCTTGTTAAGGTAATTACACAGGGGAAAGGATAATGTACTGGGAACTCCTCAGAAGAATCTGATTTGTGGTGAGGGCAGAGAGATAAAAGCTCATTTAGGAACGACATGAACATGCTGCGTAGGTAGCTGTTTATCAGTAAATATCTCCACTGAGATTAAGAAAAGTAGAAGCTTAATAAATTTAGTACTTCCTGGTATGGTTACTGTACTGGTAACTCCCCAAAAGAATCTGGATTGTGGTGAGGGAACAGAGAAAAAAGCTCATTTAGGACCTGCACTTACGAAGGGGGTAGGCAGCTGTTTATCAGGGAGTAAACCTTCTGAGAATAAAAAACAGCTGGAGCTTGTTAAGGTAATTACACAGGGGAAAGGATAATGTACTGGGAACTCCTCAGAAGAATCTGATTTGTGGTGAGGGCAGAGAGATAAAATCTCATTTAGGAACGACATGAACATGCTGCGTAGGTACCTGTTTATCAGTAAATATCTCCACTGAGATTAAGAAAAGCAGTAGCTTAATAAACTAAGTACTTCCTGGTATGATTACTGTACTGGTAACTTCCCAAAAGAATCTGGATTGTGGTGGGGGAACAGAGAAAAAAGCTCATTTAGGACCTGCACTTACGAAGGGGGTAGGCAGCTGTATATCAGGGAGTAAACCTTCTGAGAATAAAAACAGCTGGAGCTTGTTAAGGTAATTACACAGGGGAAAGGATAATGTACTGGGAACTCCTCAGAAGAATCTGATTTGTGGTGAGGGCAGAGAGATAAAAGCTCATTTAGGAACGACATGAACATGCTGCGTAGGTACCTGTTTATCAGTAAATATCTCCACTGAGATTAAGAAAAGCAGTAGCTTAATAAACTAAGTACTTCCTGGTATGATTACTGTACTGGTAACTTCCAAAAGAATCTGGATTGTGGTGGGGGAACAGAGAAAAAAGCTCATTTAGGACCTGCACTTACGAAGGGGGTAGGCAGCTGTATATCAGGGAGGAAACCTTCTGAGAATAAAAACAGCTGGAGCTTGTTAAGGTAATTATAACAGGGGAAAGGATAATGTACTGGGAACTCCTCAGAAGAATCTGATTTGTGGTGAGGGCAGAGAGATAAAAGCTCATTTAGGAACGACATGAACATGCTGCGTAGGTAGCTGTTTATCAGTAAATATCTCCACTGAGATTAAGAAAAGCAGTAGCTTAATAAATTAAGTACTTCCTGGTATGGTTACTGTACTGGTAACTCCCCAAAAGAATCTGGATTGTGGTGAGGGAACAGAGAAAAAAGCTCATTTAGGACCTGCACTTACAAAGGGGGTAGGCAGCTGTATATCAGGGAGGAAAACAAGTGAGAATAAAAACAGCTGGAGCTTGTTAAGGTAATTACACAGGGGAAAGGATAATGTACTGGGAACTCCTCAGAAGAATCTGATTTGTGGTGAGGGCAGAGTGATAAAAGCTCATTTAGGAACGACATGAACATGCTGCTTAGGTAGCTGTTTATCAGTAAATATCTCCACTGAGATTAAGAAAGCAGTAGCTTAATAAATTAAGTACTTCCTGGTATGGTTACTGTACTGGTAACTCCCCAAAAGAATCTTGATTGTGGTGAGGGAACAGAGAAAAAAGCTCATTTAGGACCTGCACTTACGAAGGGGGTAGGCAGCTGTATATCAGGGAGTAAACCTTCTGAGAATAAAAACAGCTGGAGCTTGTTAAGGTAATTACACAGGGGAAAGGATAATGTACTGGGAACTCCTCAGAAGAATCTGATTTGTGGTGAGGGCAGAGAGATAAAAGCTCATTTAGGAACGACATGAACATGCTGCGTAGGTAGCTGTTTATCAGTAAATATCTCCACTGAGATTAAGAAAAGCAGTAGCTTAATAAATTAAGTACTTCCTGGTATGGATACTCTACTGGTAACTCCCCAAAAGAATCTGGATTGTGGTGAGGGAACAGAGAAAAAAGCTCATTTAGGAACCGCACTATACCAAGGGGGTAGGCAGCTGTATATCAGGGAGTAAACCTTCTGAGAATAAAAACAGCTGGAGCTTGTTAAGGTAATTACACAGGGGAAAGGATAATGTACTGGGAACTCCTCAGAAGAATCTGTTTTGTGGTGAGGGCAGAGAGATAAAAGCTCATTTAGGAACGACATGAACATGCTGCGTAGGTAGCTGTTTATCAGTAAATATCTCCACTGAGATTAAGAAAAGCAGTAGCTTAATAATTAAGTACTTCCTGCTATGGTTACTGTACTGGTAACTCCCAAAAAGAATCTGGATTGTGGGGAGGGAACAGAGAAAAAAGCTCATTTAGGACCTGCACTTACGAAGGGGGTAGGAAGCTGTACATCAGGGAGTAAACCTTCTGAGAATAAAAACATCTGGAGCTTGTTAAGGTAGTTATACAGGGGAAAGGATAATGTACTGGGAACTCCTCAGAAGAATCTGATTTGTGCTGAGGGAGAGAGATAAAAGCTCATTTAGGAACGACATGAACATGCTGCGTAGGTAGCTGTTTATCAGTAAATATCTCCACTGAGATTAAGAAAAGCAGTAGCTTAATAAATTAAGTACTTCCTGATATGGTTACTGTACTGGTAACTCCCAAAAGAATCTGGATTGTGGTGAGGGAACAGAGAAAAAAGCTCATTTAGGACCTGCACTTACGAAAGGGATAGGCAGCTGTATATCAGGGAGTAAACCTTCTGAGAATAAAAACAGCTTGAGATTGTTAAGGTAATTACACAGGGGAAGGATGATGTACTGGGAACTCCTCAGAAGAATCTGATTTGTGGTGAGGGCAGAGAGATAAAAGCTCATTTAGGAACGACATGAACATGCTGCGTAGGTAGCTGTTTATCAGTAAATATCTCCACTGAGATTAAGAAAAGCAGTAGCTTAATAAATTAAGTACTTCCTGGTATGGTTACTGTACTGGTAACTCCCCAAAAGAATCTGGATTGTGGTTGAGGGAACAGAGAAAAAAGCTCATTTAGGGCCTGCACTTACGAAGGGGGTAGGCAGCTGTATATCAGGGAGTAAACCTTCTGAGAATAAAAACAGCTGGAGCTTGTTAAGGTAATTACACAGGGGAAAGGATAATGTACTGGGAACTCCTCAGAAGAATCTGATTTGTTGTGAGGAAGAGAGATAAAAGCTCATTAGGAACGACATGAACATGCTGCGTAGGTAGCTGTTTATCAGTAAATATCTCCACTGAGATTAAGAAAAGCAGTAGCTTAATAAATTAAGTACTTCCTGGTATGGTTACTGTACTGGTAACTCCCCAAAAGAATCTGGATTGTGGTGAGGGAACAGAGAAAAAAGCTCATTTGGGACCTGCACTTACGAAGGGGGTAGGCAGCTGTATATCAGGGAGTAAAAATTCTGAGAATAAAAACAGCTGGAGCTTGTTAAGGTAATTACACAGGGGAATGGATAATGTACTGGGAACTCCTCACAAGAATCTGATTTGTGGTGAGGGCAGAGAGATAAAAGCTCATTTAGGAACGACATGAACATGCTGCGTAGGTAGCTGTTTATCAGTAAATATCTCTAATGAGATT
>NW_025955959.1:0-30347 GCF_023159225.1 Perognathus longimembris pacificus | reverse complement strand
TACTTAATTTATTAAGCTACTGCTTTTCTTAATCTCAGTGGAGATATTTACTGATAAACAGCTACCTACGCAGCATGTTCATGTCGTTCCTAAATGAGCTTTTATCTCTCTGCCCTCACCACAAATCAGATTCTTCTGAGGAGTTCCCAGTACATTATCCTTTCCCCTGTGTAATTACCTTAACAAGCTCCAGCTGTTTTTATTCTCAGAAGGTTTCCTAGCTGATATACAGCTGCCTACCCCCTTCGTAAGTGCAGGTCCTAAATGAGCTTTTTTCTCTGTTCCCTCACCACAATCCAGATTCTTTTGGGGAGTTACCAGTACAGTAACCATACCAGCAAGTACTTAATTTATTAAGCTAATGCTTTTCTTAATCTCAGTGGAGATATTTACGGATAAACAGCTACCTACGCAGCATGTTCATGTCTTTCCTAAATGAGCTTTTATCTCTCTGCCCTCACCAAAAATCAGATTCTTCTGAGGAGTTCCCAGTACATTGTCCTTTCCCCTGTGTAATTTCCTTAACAAGCTCCAGCTGTTTTTATTCTCAGAAGGTTTACTCCCTGATATACAGCTGCCTACCCCCTTCGTAAGTGCAGGTCCTAAATGAGCTTTTTTCTCTGTTCCCTCACCACAATCCAGATTCTTTTGGGGAGATACCAGTAAAGTAACCATACCAGGAAGTACTTAATTTATTAAGCTGATGCTTTTGTTAATCTCCGTGGAGATATTTACTGATAAACAGCTACCTACGCAGCATGTTCATGTCGTTCCTAAATGAGCTTTTATCTCTGCCCTCACCACAAATCAGATTCTTCTGAGGAGTTCCCAGTACATTATACTTTCCCCTGTGTAATTACCTTAACAAGCTCCAGCTGTTTTTATTCTCAGAAGGTTTACTCCGTGATATACAGCTGCCTACCCCCTTCGTAAGTGCAGGTCCTAAATGAGCTTTTTTCTCTGTTCCCTCACCACAATCCAGATTCTTTTGGGGAGTTACCAGTACAGTAACCATACCAGGAAGTACTTAATTTATTAAGCTACTGCTTTTCTTAATCTCAGTGGAGATATTTACTGATAAACAGCTACCTACGCAGCATGTTCATGTCGTTCCTAAATGAGCTTTTATCTCTCTGCCCTCACCACAAATCAGATTCTTCTGATTAGTTCCGAGTACATTATCCTTTCCCCTGTGTGATTACCTTAACAAGCTCCAGGTTTTTTTATTCTCAGAAGGATTCCTCCCTGATATACAGCTGCCTACCCCCTTCGTAAGTGCAGGTCCTAAATGAGCTTTTTTCTCTGTTCCCTCACCACAATCCAGATTCTTTTGGGGAGTTACCAGTACAGTAACCATACTAGGAAGTACTTAATTTATTAAGCTACTGCTTTTCTTAATCTCAGTGGAGATATTTACTGATAAACAGCTACCTACGCAGCATGTTCATGTCGTTCCTAAATGAGCTTTTATATCTCTGCCCTAACCAAAAATCAGATTCTTCTGAGGAGTTCCCAGTACATTATCCTTTCCCCTGTGTAATTACCTTAACAAGCTCCAGCTGTTTTTATTCTCAGAAGGTTTACTCCCTGATATACAGCTGCCTACCCCCTTCGTAAGTGCAGGTCCTAAATGAGCTTTTTTCTCTGTTCCCTCACCACAATCCAGATTCTTTTGGGGAGTTACCAGTACAGTAACCATACCAGGAAGTACTTAATTTATTAAGCTACTGCTTTTCTTAATCTCAGTGGAGATATTTACTGATAAACAGCTACCTACGCAGCATGTTCATGTCGTTCCTAAATGAGCTTTTATATCTCTGCCCTAACCAAAAATCAGATTCTTCTGAGGAGTTCCCAGTACATTATCCTTTCCCCTGTGTAATTACCTTAACAAGCTCCAGCTGTTTTTATTCTCAGAAGGTTTACTCCCTGATATACAGCTGCCTACCCCCTTCGTAAGTGCAGGTCCTAAATGAGCTTTTTTCTCTGTTCCCTCACCACAATCCAGATTCTTTTGGGGAGTAACCAGTACAGTAACCATACCAGGAAGTACTTAATTTATTAAGCTACTGCTTTTCTTAATCTCAGTGGAGATATTTACTGATAAACAGCTACCTACCCAGCATGGTCATGTCGTTCCTAAATGAGCTTTTATCTCTCTGCCCTCACCACAAATTAGATTCCTCTGAGGAGTTCCCAGTACATTATCCTTTCCCCTGTGTAATTACCTTAACAAGCTCCAGCTGTTTTTATTCTCAGAAGGTTTACTCCCTGATATACAGCTGCCTACCCCCTTCGTAAGTGCAGGTCCTAAATGAGCTTTTTTCTCTGTTCCCTCCCCACAATCCAGATTCTTTTGGGGAGTACCAGTACAGTAACCATACCAGGAAGTACTTAATTTATTTTGTTTTTTTTTTTTTTTTTTTTTTTTTTGGCCATTCCTGGGGCTTGGACTCAGGGCCTGAGCACTGTCCCTGGCTTCCTTTTGCTCAAGGCTAGCACTCTGCCACTTGAGCCACAGCGCCACTTCTGGCCATTTTCTGTATATGTGGTGCTGGGGAATCGAACCCAGGGCCTCATGTATATGAGGCAGGGCACTCTTGCCACTAGGCCATATCCCCAGCCCGAAGTACTTAATTATTAAGCTACTGCTTTTCTTAATCTCAGTGGAGATATTTACTGATAAACAGCTACCTACGCAGCATGTTCATGTCGTTCCTAAATGAGCTTTTATCTCTCTGCCCTCACCACAAATCAGATTCTTCTGAGGAGTTCCCAGTACATTATCCTTTCCCCTGTGTAATTACCTTAACAAGATCCAGCTGTTTTTATTCTCAGAAGGTTTACTCCCTGATATACAGCTGCCTACCCCCTTCGTAAGTGCAGGTCCTAAATGAGCTTTTTTCTCTGTTCCCTCACCACAATCCAGATTCTTTAGGAGTTACCTGTACAGTAACCATACCAGGAAGTACTTAATTTATTAAGCTACTGCTTTTCTTAATCTCAGTGGAGATATTTACTGATAAACAGCTACCTACGCAGCATGTTCATGTCGTTCCTAAATGAGCTTTTATCTCTCTGCCCTCACCACAAATCAGATTCTTCTGAGGAGTTCCCAGTACATTATCCTTTCCCCTGTGTAATTACCTTAACAAGCTCCAGCTGTTTTTATTCTCAGAAGGTTTACTCCCTGATATACAGCTGCCTACCCCCTTCGTAAGTGCAGGTCCTAAATGAGCTTTTTTCTCTGTTCCCTCACCACAATCCAGATTCTTTTGGGGAGATACCAGTACAGTAACCATACCAGGAAGTATTTAATTTATTAAGCTACTGCTTTTCTTAATCTCAGTGGAGATATTTACTGATAAACAGCTACCTACGCAGCATGTTCATGTCGTTCCTAAATGAGCTTTTATCTCTCTGCCCTCACCACAAATCAGATTCTTCTGAGGAGTTCCCAGTACATTATCCTTTCCCCTGTGTAATTACCTTAACAAGCTCCAGCTGTTTTTATTCTCAGAAGGTTTCCTAGCTGATATACAGCTGCCTACCCCCTTCGTAAGTGCAGGTCCTAAATGAGCTTTTTTCTCTGTTCCCTCACCACAATCCAGATTCTTTTGGGGAGTTACCAGTACAGTAACCATACCAGGAAGTATTTAATTTATTAAGCTACTTCTTTTCTTAATCTCAGTGGAGATATTTACTGATAAACAGCTACCTACGCAGCATGTTCATGTCGTTCCTAAATGAGCTTTTATCTCTCTGCTCTCACCACAAATCAGATTCTTCTGAGGAGTTCCCAGTACATTATCCTTTCCCCTGTGTATTTACCTTAACAAGCACCAGCTGTTTTTATCTCAGAAGGTTTACTCCCTGATATACAGCTGCCTACCCCCTTCGTAAGTGCAGGTCATAAATGAGCTTATTTCTCTGTTCCCTCACCACAATCCAGATTCTTTTGGGGAGTTACCAGTACAGCAACCATACCAGCAAGTACTTAATTTATTAAGCTAATGCTTTTCTTAATCTCAGTGGAGATATTTACGGATAAACAGCTACCTACGCAGCATGTTCATGTCTTTCCTAAATGAGCTTTTATCTCTCTGCCCTCACCAAAAATCAGATTCTTCTGAGGAGTTCCCAGTACATTGTCCTTTCCCCTGTGTAATTTCCTTAACAGGCTCCAGCTGTTTTTATTCTCAGAAGGTTTATTCCCTGATATACAGCTGCCTACCCCCTTCGTAAGTGCAGGTCCTAAATGAGCTTTTTTCTCTGTTCCCTCACCACAATCCAGATTCTTTTGGGGAGATACCAGTAAAGTAACCATACCAGGAAGTACTTAATTTATTAAGCTGATGCTTTTCTTAATCTCCGTGGAGATATTTACTGATAAACAGCTACCTACGCAGCATGTTCATGTCGTTCCTAAATGAGCTTTTATCTCTCTGCCCTCACCACAAATCAGATTCTTCTGAGGAGTTCCCAGTACATTATCCTTTCCCCTGTGTAATTACCTTAACAAGCTCCAGCTGTTTTTATTCTCAGAAGGTTTACTCCGTGATATACAGCTGCCTACCCCCTTCGTAAGTGCAGGTCCTAAATGAGCTTTTTTCTCTGTTCCCTCACCACAATCCAGATTCTTTTGGGGAGTTACCAGTACAGTAACCATACCAGGAAGTACTTAATTTATTAAGCTACTGCTTTTCTTAATCTCAGTGGAGATATTTACTGATAAACAGCTACCTACGCAGCATGTTCATGTCGTTCCTAAATGAGCTTTTATCTCTCTGCCCTCACCACAAATCAGATTCTTCTGATTAGTTCCGAGTACATTATACTTTCCCCTGTGTGATTACCTTAACAAGCTCCAGGTTTTTTTATTCTCAGAAGGATTCCTCCCTGATATACAGCTGCCTACCCCCTCGTAAGTGCTGGTCCTAAATGAGCTTTTTTCTCTGTTCCCTCACCACAATCCTGATTCTTTTGGGGAGTTACCAGGTACAGTAACCATACCAGGAAGTACTTAATTTATTAAACTACTGCTTTTCTTAATCTCAGTGGAGATATTTACTGATAAACAGCTACCTACGCAGCATGTTCATGTCGTTCCTACATGAGCTTTTACCTCTCTGCCCTCACCACAAATCAGATTCTTCTGAGGAGTTCCCAGTACATTATCCTTTCCCCTGTGTAATTACCTTAACAAGCTCCAGCTGTTTTTATTCTCAGAAGGTTTACTCCCTGATATACAGCTGCCTACCCCCTTCGTAAGTGCAGGTCCTAACTGAGCTTTTTTCTCTGTTCCCTCACCACAATCCAGATTCTTTTGGGGAGTTACCAGTACAGTAACCATACTAGGAAGTACTTAATTTATTAAGCTACTGCTTTTCTTAATCTCAGTGGAGATATTTACTGATAAACAGCTACCTACGCAGCATGTTCATGTCGTTCCTAAATGAGCTTTTATATCTCTGCCCTCACCACAAATCAGATTCTTCTGAGGAGTTCCCAGTACATTATCCTTTCCCCTGTGTAATTACCTTAACAAGCTCCAGCTGTTTTTATTCTCAGAAGGTTTACTCCCTGATATACAGCTGCCTACCCCCTTCGTAAGTGCAGGTCCTAAATGAGCTTTTTTCTCTGTTCCCTCACCACAATCCAGATTCTTTTGGGAGTAACCAGTACAGTAACCATACCAGGACGTACTTAATTTATTAAGCTACTGCTTTTCTTAATCTCAGTGGAGATATTTACTGATAAACAGCTACCTACCCAGCATGGTCATGTCGTTCCTAAATGAGCTTTTATCTCTCTGCCCTCACCACAAATTAGATTCTTCTGAGGAGTTCCCAGTACATTATCCTTTCCCCTGTGTAATTACCTTAACATGCTCCAGCTGTTTTTGTTCTCAGAAGGTTTACTCCCTGATATACAGCTGCCTACCCCCTTCGTAAGTGCAGGTCCTAAATGAGCTTTTTTCTCTGTTCCCTCCCCACAATCCAGATTCTTTTGGGGAGTTACCAGTACAGTAACCATACCAGGAAGTACTTAATTTATTTTGTTTTTTTTTTTTTTTTTTTTTTTTTTTGGCCATTCCTGGGGCTTGGACTCAGGGCCTGAGCACTGTCCCTGGCTTCCTTTTGCTCAAGGCTAGCAGTCTGCCACTTGAGCCACAGCACCACTTCTGGCCATTTTCTGTATATGTGGTGCTGGGGAATCGAACCCAGGGCCTCATGTATATGAGGCAGGCACTCTTGCCACTAGGCCATATCCCCAGCCCGAAGTACTTATTTATTAAGCTACTGCTTTTCTTAATCCAGTGGAGATATTTACTGATAAACAGCTACCTACGCAGCATGTTCATGTCGTTCCTAAATGAGCTTTTATCTCTCTGCCCTCACCACAAATCAGATTCTTCTGAGGAGTTCCCAGTACATTATCCTTTCCCTGTGTAATTACCTTAACAAGATCCAGCTGTTTTATTCTCAGAAGGTTTACTCCCTGATATACAGCTGCCTACCCCCTTCGTAAGTGCAGGTCCTAAATGAGCTTTTTTCTCTGTTCCCTCACCACAATCTAGATTCTTTAGGGAGTTACCAGTACAGTAACCATACCAGGAAGTACTTAATTTATTAAGCTACTGCTTTTCTTAATCTCAGTGGAGATATTTACTGATAAACAGCTACCTACGCAGCATGTTCATGTCGTTCCTAAATGAGCTTTTATCTCTCTGCCCTCACCACAAATCAGATTCTTCTGAGGAGTTCCCAGTACATTATCCTTTCCCCTGTGTAATTACCTTAACAAGCTCCAGCTGTTTTTTATTCTCAGAAGGTTTACTCCCTGATATACAGCTGCCTACCCCCTTCGTAAGTGCAGGTCCTAAATGAGCTTTTTTCTCTGTTCCCTCACCACAATCCAGATTCTTTTGGGGAGTTACCAGTACAGTAACCATACCAGGAAGTACTTAATTTATTAAGCTACTGCTTTTCTTAATCTCAGTGGAGATAATTACTGATAAACAGCTACTTACGCAGCATGTTCATGTCGTTCCTAAATGAGCTTTTATCTCTCTGCCCTCACCACAAATCAGATTCTTCTGAGGAGTTCCCAGTACATTATCCTTTCCCCTGTGTAATTACCTTAACAAGCTCCAGCTGTTTTTATTCTCAGAAGGTTTCCTAGCTGATATACAGCTGCCTACCCCCTTCGTAAGTGCAGGTACTAAATGAGCTTTTTTCTCTGTTCCCTCCCCACAATCCAGATTCTTTTGGGAGATACCAGTACAGTAACCATACCAGGAAGTATTTAATTTATTAAGCTACTGCTTTTCTTAATCTCAGTGGAGATATTTACTGATAAACAGCTACCTACGCAGCATGTTCATGTCGTTCCTAAATGAGCTTTTATCTCTCTGCCCTCACCACAAATCAGATTCTTCTGAGGAGTTCCCAGTACATTATCCTTTCCCCTGTGTATTTACCTTAACAAGCACCAGCTGTTTTTATTCTCAGAAGGTTTACTCCCTGATATACAGCTGCCTACCCCCTTCGTAAGTGCAGGTCATAATGAGCTTATTTCTCTGTTCCGCTCACCACAATCCAGATTCTTTTGGGGAGTTACCAGTACAGCAACCATACCAGCAAGTACTTAATTTATTAAGCTAATGCTTTTCTTAATCTCAGTGGAGATATTTACTGATAAACAGCTACCTACGCAGCATGTTCATGTCGTTCCTAAATGAGCTTTTATCTCTCTGCCCTCACCACAAATCAGATTCTTCTGAGGAGTTCCCAGTAAATTATCCTTTCCCCTTGTGTAATTACCTTAACAAGCTCCAGCTGTTTTTATTCTCAGAAGCTTTACTCCCTGATATACAGCTGCCTACCCCCCTTCGTAAGTGCAGGTCCTAAATGAGCTTTTTTCTCTGTTCCCTCACCACAATCCAGATTCTTTTGGGGAGTTACCAGTACAGTAACCATACCAGGAAGTACTTAATTTATTAAGCTACTGCTTTTCTCAATCTCAGTGGAGATATTTACTGATAAACAGCTACATACGCAGCATGTTCATGTCGTTCCTAAATGAGCTTTTATCTCTCTGCCATCACCAAAAATCAGATTCTTCTGAAGAGTTCCCAGTACATTATCCTTTCCCCTGTGTAATTACCTTAACAAGCTAAAGCTGTTTTTATTCTCAGAAGGTTTACTCCCTGATATACAGCTGCCTAACCCCTTCGTAAGTGCAGGTCTTAAATGACTTTTTTCTCTGTTCCCTCACCACAATCCAGATTCTTTTGGGGAGTTACCAGTACAGTAACCATAACAGGAAGTACTTAATTATTAGCTACTGCTTTTCTTAATCTCAGTGGAGATATTTACTGATAAACAGCTACCTACGCAGCATGTTCATGTCGTTCCTAAATGAGCTTTTATCTCTCTGCCCTCAGCACAAATAAGATTCTTCTGAGGATTTCCAGTACATTATCCTTTCCCCTGTGTAATTATCTTAAAAAGCTCCAGCTGTTCTTATTCTCAGAAGGTTTACTCCCTGATATACAGCTGACTACCCCCTTTGTAAGTGCAGGTCCTAAATGAGCTTTTTTCTCTGTTCCCTCACCACAATCCAGATTCCTTTTGGGGAGTTACCAGTACAGTAACCATACCAGGAAGTACTTAATTTATTAAGCTACTGCTTTTCTTAATCTCAGTGGAGATATTTACTGATAAACAGCTACCTACGCAGCATGTTCATGTCGTTCCTAAATGAGCTTTTATCTCTCTGCCCTCACCACAAATCAGATTCTTCTGAGGAGTTCCCAGTACATTATCCTTTCACCTGTGTAATTAGTTTAACAAGCTACAGCTGTTTTTATTCTCAGAAGGTTTACTCCCTGATATACAGCTGCCTACCCCCTTCGTAAGTGCAGGGTCCTAAATGAGCTTTTTTCTCTGTTCCCTCACCACAATCCAGATTCTTTTGGGGAGTTACCAGTACAGTAACGATACCAGGAAGTACTTAATTTATTAAGCTACTGCTTTTCTTAATCTCAGTGGAGATATTTACTGATAAACAGCTACCTATGCAGCATGTTCATGTCGTTCCTAAATGAGCTTTTATCTCTCTGCCCTCACCACAAATCAGATTCTTCTGAGGAGTTCCCAGTACATTATCCTTCCCCCTGTGTAATTACCTTAACAAGCTCCAGCTGGTTTTTATTCTCAAGAAGGTTTACTCCCTGATATACAGCTGCCTACCCCCTTCGTAAGTGCAGGTCCTAAATGAGCTTTTTTCTCTGTTCCCTCACCACAATCCAGATTCTTTTGGGGAGTTACCAGTACAGTAACCATACCAGAAGTACTTAATTTATTAAGCTACTGCTTTTCTTAATCTCAGTGGAGATATTTACTGATAAACAGCTACCTAGGCAGCATGTTCATGTCGTTCCTAAATGAGCTTTTATCTCTCTGCCCTCTCCACAAATCAGATTCTTCTGAGGAGTTCCCCAGTACATTATCCTTTCCCCTGTGTAATTACCTTAACAAGCTCCAGCTGTTTTTATTCTCAGAAGGTTTACTCCCTGATATACAGCTGCCTACCCCCTTCGTAAGTGTAGGTCCTAAATGAGCTTTTTTCTCTGTTCCCTCACCACAATCCAGATTCTTTTGGGGAGTTAACAGTACAGTAACCATACCAGGAAGTACTTAATTTATTAAGCTACTGCTTTTCTTAATCTCAGTGGAGATATTTACTGATAAAAAGCTACCTACGCAGCATGTTCATGTCGTTCCTAAATGAGCTTTTATCTCTCTGCCCTCACCACAAATCAGATTCTTCTGAGGAGTTCCCAGTACATTATCCTTTCCCCTGTGTAATTACCTTAACAAGCTCCAGCTGTTTTTATTCTCAGAAGGTTTACTCCCTGATATACAGCTGCCTACCCCCCTTGGTAAGTGCAGGTCCTAAATGAGCTTTTTTCTCTGTTCCCTCCCCACAATCCAGATTCTTTTGGGGAGTTACCAGTACAGTAACCATACCAGGAAGTACTTAATTTATTAAGCTACTGCTTTTCTTAATCTCAGTGGAGATATTTACTGATAAACAGCTACCTACGCAGCATGTTCATGTCGTTCCTAAATGAGCTTTTATCTCTCTGCCCTCACCACAAATCAGATTCTTGTGAGGAGTTCCCAGTACATTATCCTTTCCCCTGTGTAATTACCTTAACAAGCT
This sequence comes from Perognathus longimembris pacificus, assembly GCF_023159225.1. Taxonomy (NCBI): domain Eukaryota; kingdom Metazoa; phylum Chordata; class Mammalia; order Rodentia; family Heteromyidae; genus Perognathus; species Perognathus longimembris. Next base: position 20,114 of record NW_025955959.1, on the reverse strand, counting down.
CCAGCTGTTTTTATTCTCAGAAGGTTTACTCCCTGATATACAGCTGCCTACCTCCTTCGTAAGTGCAGGTCCTAACTGAGCTTTTTTCTCTGTTCCCTCAAAACAATCCAGATTCTTTTGGCGAGTTTCCAGTACAGTAACCATACCAGGAAGTACTTAATTTATTAAGCTACTGCTTTTCTTAATCTCAGTGGAGATATTTACTGATAAACAGCTACCTACGCAGCATGTTCATGTCGTTCTTAATGAGCTTTTATCTCTCTGCCCTCACCACAAATCAGATTCTTCTGAGGAGTTCCCAGTACATTATCGTTTCCCCTGTGTAATTACCTTAACAAGCTCCAGGTGTTTTTATTCTCAGAAGGTTTACTCCCTGATATACAGCTGCCTACCTCCTTCGTAAGTGCAGGTCCTAAATGAGCTTTTTTCTCTGTTCCCTCACCACAATCCAGATTCTTTTGGGGAGTTACCAGTACAGTAACCATACCAGGAAGTACTTAATTTATTAAGCTACTGCTTTTCTTAATCTCAGTGGAGATATTTACTGATAAACAGCTACCTACGCAGCATGTTCATGTCGTTCCTAAATGAGCTTTTATCTCTCTGCCCTTACAACAAATCAGATTCTTCTGAGGAGTTCCCAGTACATTATCCTTTCCCCTGTGTAATTATCTTAAAAAGCTCCAGCTGTTCTTATTCTCAGAAGGTTTACTCCCTGATATACAGCTGACTACCCCCTTCGTAAGTGCAGGTCCTAAATGAGCTTTTTTCTCTATTCCCTCACCTCAATCCAGATTCTTTTGGGGAGTTACCAGTACAGTAACCATACCAGGAAGTACTTAATTTATTAAGCTACTGCTTTTCTTAATCTCAGTGGAGATATTTACTGATAAACAGCTACCTACGCAGCATGTTCATGTCGTTCCTAAATGAGCTTTTATCTCTCTGCCTCACCACAAATCAGATTCTTCTGAGGAGTTCCCAGTACATCATCCTTTCCCCTGTGTAATTACCTTAACAAGCTCCAGCTGTTTTTATTCTCAGAAGGTTTGCTCCCTGATATACAGCTGCCTACCCCCTTCGTAAGTGCAGGTCCTAAATGAGCTTTTTTTCTCTGGTCCCTCACCACAATCCAGATTCTTTTGGGGAGTTACCAGTACAGTAACATACCAGGAAGTACTTAATTTATTAAGCTACTGCTTTTCTTAATCTCAGTGGAGATATTTACTGATAAACAGCTACCTATGCAGAATGTTCATGTCGTTCCTAAATGAGCTTTTATCTCTCTGCCCTCACCACAAATCAGATTCTTCTGAGGAGTTCCCAGTACATTATCCTTCCCCCTGTGTAATTACCTTAACAAGCTCCAGCTGTTTTTATTCTCAGAAGGTTTCCTCCCTGATATACAGCTGCCTACCCCCTTCGTAAGTGCAGGTCCTAAATGAGCTTTTTTCTCTGTTCCCTCACCACAATCCAGATTCTTTTGGGAGTTACCAGTACAGTAACCATACCAGGAAGTACTTAATTTATTAAGCTATTGCTTTTCTTAATCTCAGTGGAGATATTTACTGATAAACAGCTACCTACGCAGCATGTTCATGTCGTTCCTAAATGAGCTTTTATCTCTCTGCCCTCACCACAAATCAGATTCTTCTGAGGAGTTCCCAGTACATTATCCTTTCCCCTGTGTAATTACCTTAACAAGCTCCAGCTGTTTTTATTCTCAGAAGGTTTACTCCCTGATATACAGCTGCCTACCCCCTTCGTAAGTGCAGGTCCTAAATGAGCTTTTTTCTCTGTTCCCTCACCACAATCCAGATTCTTTTGGGGATGTTACCAGTACAGTAACCATACCAGAAGTACTTAATTTATTAAGCTACTGCTTTTTCTTAATCTCAGTGGAGATATTTACTGATAAACAGCTACCTAGACAGCATGTTCATGTCGTTCCTAAATGAGCTTTTATCTATCTGCCCTCACCACAAATCAGATTCTTCTGAGGAGTTCCCAGTACATTATCCATTCCCCTGTGTAATTACCTTAAGAAGCTCCAGCTGTTTTTATTCTCAGAAGGTTTACTCCCTGATATACAGCTGCCTACCCCCTTCGTAAGTGTAGGTCCTAAATGAGCTTTTTTCTCTGTCCCTCACCACAATCCAGATTCTTTTGGGGAGTTAACAGTACAGTAACCATACCAGGAAGTACTTAATTTATTAAGCTACTGCTTTTCTTAATCTCAGTGGAGATATTTTACTGATAAAAAGCTACCTACGCAGCATGTTCATGTCGTTCCTAAATGAGCTTTTATCTCTCTGCCCTCACCACAAATCAGATTCTTCTGAGGAATTCCCAGTACATTATCCTTTCCCCTGTGTAATTACCTTAACAAGCTCCAGCTGTTTTTATTGTCAGAAGGTTTACTCCCTGATATACAGCTGCCTACCCCCTTGGTAAGTGCAGGTCCTAAATGAGCTTTTTTTCTCTGTTCCCTCCCCACAATCCAGATTCTTTTGGGGAGTTACCAGTACAGTAACCATACCAGGAAGTACTTAATTTATTAAGCTACTGCTTTTCTTAATCTCAGTGGAGATATTTACTGATAAACAGCTACCTACGCAGCATGTTCATGTCGTTCCTAAATGAGCTTTTATCTCTCTGCCCTCACCACAAATCAGATTCTTCTGAGGAGTTCCCAGTACATTATCCTTTCCCCTGTGTAATTACCTTAACAAGCTCCAGCTGTTTTTATTCTCAGAAGGTTTACTCCCTGATATACAGCTGCCTACCTCCTTCGTAAGTGCAGGTCCTAACTGAGCTTTTTTCTCTGTTCCCTCAAAACAATCCAGATTCTTTTGGGGAGTTTCCAGTACAGTACCCATACCAGGAAGTACTTAATTTATTAAGCTACTGCTTTTCTTAATCTCAGTGGAGATATTTACTGATAAACAGCTACCTACGCAGCATGTTCATGTCGTTCCTAAATGAGCTTTTATCTCTCTGCCCTCACCACAAATCAGATTCTTCTGAGGAGTTCCCAGTACATTATCCTTTCCCCTGTGTAATTACCTTAACAAGCTCCAGCTGTTTTTATTCTCAGAAGGTTTCCTAGCTGATATACAGCTGCCTACCCCCTTCGTAAGTGCAGGTCCTAAATGAGCTTTTTTCTCTGTTCCCTCACCACAATCCAGATTCTTTTGGGGAGTTACCAGTACAGTAAGCATACCAGGAAGTATTTAATTTATTAAGCTACTTCTTTTCTTAATCTCAGTGGAGATATTTACTGATAAACAGCTAGCCTACGCAGCATGTTCATGTCGTTCCTAAATGAGCTTTTATCTCTCTGCTCTCACCACAAATCAGATTCTTCTGAGGAGTTCCCAGTACATTATCCTTTCCCCTGTGTATTTACCTTAACAAGCACCAGCTGTTTTTATTCTCAGAAGGTTTACTCCCTGATATACAGCTGCCTACCCCCTTCGTAAGTGCAGGTCATAAATGAGCTTATTTCTCTGTTCCCTCACCACAATCCAGATTCTTTTGGGGAGTTACCAGTACAGCAACCATACCAGCAAGTACTTAATTTATTAAGCTAATGCTTTTCTTAATCTCAGTGGAGATATTTACGGATAAACAGCTACCTACGCAGCATGTTCATGTCTTTCCTAAATGAGCTTTTATCTCTCTGCCCTCACCAAAAATCAGATTCTTCTGAGGAGTTCCAGTACATTGTCCTTTCCCCTGTGTAATTTCCTTAACAGGCTCCAGCTGTTTTATTCTCAGAAGGTTTATTCCCTGATATACAGCTGCCTACCCCCTTCGTAAGTGCAGGTCCTAAATGAGCTTTTTTCTCTGTTCCCTCACCACAATCCAGATTCTTTTGGGGAGATACCAGTAAAGTAACCATACCAGGAAGTACTTAATTTATTAAGCTGATGCTTTTCTTAATCTCCGTGGAGATATTACTGATAAACAGCTACCTACGCAGCATGTTCATGTCGTTCCTAAATGAGCTTTTATCTCTCTGCCCTCACCACAAATCAGATTCTTCTGAGGAGTTCCCAGTACATTATCCTTTCCCCTGTGTAATTACCTTAACAAGCTCCAGCTGTTTTTATTCTCAGAAGGTTTACTCCGTGATATACAGCTGCCTACCCCCTTCGTAAGTGCAGGTCCTAAATGAGCTTTTTTCTCTGTTCCCTCACCACAATCCAGATTCTTTTGGGGAGTTACCAGTACAGTAACCATACCAGGAAGTACTTAATTTATTAAGCTACTGCTTTTCTTAATCTCAGTGGAGATATTTACTGATAAACAGCTACCTACGCAGCATGTTCATGTCGTTCCTAAATGAGCTTTTATCTCTCTGCCCTCACCACAAATCAGATTCTTCTGATTAGTTCCGAGTACATTATACTTTCCCCTGTGTGATTACCTTAACAAGCTCCAGGTTTTTTTATTCTCAGAAGGATTCCTCCCTGATATACAGCTGCCTACCCCCTTCGTAAGTGCTGGTCCTAAATGAGCTTTTTTCTCTGTTCCTCACCACAATCCAGATTCTTTTGGGGAGTTACCAGTACAGTAACCATACCAGGAAGTACTTAATTTATTAAACTACTGCTTTTCTTAATCTCAGTGGAGATATTTACTGATAAACAGCTACCTACGCAGCATGTTCATGTCGTTCCTACATGAGCTTTTACCTCTCTGCCCTCACCACAAATCAGATTCTTCTGAGGAGTTCCCAGTACATTATCCTTTCCCCTGTGTAATTACCTTAACAAGCTCCAGCTGTTTTTATTCTCAGAAGGTTTACTCCCTGATATACAGCTGCCTACCCCCTTCGTAAGTGCAGGTCCTAACTGAGCTTTTTTCTCTGTTCCCTCACCACAATCCAGATTCTTTTGGGGAGTTACCAGTACAGTAACCATACTAGGAAGTACTTAATTTATTAAGCTACTGCTTTTCTTAATCTCAGTGGAGATATTTACTGATAAACAGCTACCTACGCAGCATGTTCATGTCGTTCCTAAATGAGCTTTTATATCTCTGCCTCACCACAAATCAGATTCTTCTGAGGAGTTCCCAGTACATTATCCTTTCCCCTGTGTAATTACCTTAACAAGCTCCAGCTGTTTTTATTCTCAGAAGGTTTACTCCCTGATATACAGCTGCCTACCCCCTTCGTAAGTGCAGGTCCTAAATGAGCTTTTTTCTCTGTTCCCTCACCACAATCCAGATTCTTTTGGGGAGTAACCAGTACAGTAACCATACCAGGACGTACTTATTTATTAAGCTACTGCTTTTCTTAATCTCAGTGGAGATATTTACTGATAAACAGCTACCTACCCAGCATGGTCATGTCGTTCCTAAATGAGCTTTTATCTCTCTGCCCTCACCACAAATTAGATTCTTCTGAGGAGTTCCCAGTACATTATCCTTTCCCCTGTGTAATTACCTTAACATGCTCCAGCTGTTTTTGTTCTCAGAAGGTTTACTCCCTGATATACAGCTGCCTACCCCCTTCGTAAGTGCAGGTCCTAAATGAGCTTTTTTCTCTGTTCCCTCCCCACAATCCAGATTCTTTTGGGAGTTACCAGTACAGTAACCATACCAGGAAGTACTTAATTTATTTTGTTTTTTTTTTTTTTTTTTTTTTTTTGGCCATTCCTGGGGCTTGGACTCAGGGCCTGAGCACTGTCCCTGGCTTCCTTTTGCTCAAGGCTAGCAGTCTGCCACTTGAGCCACAGCACCACTTCTGGCCATTTTCTGTATATGTGGTGCTGGGAATCGAACCCAGGGCCTCATGTATATGAGGCAGGCACTCTTGCCACTAGGCCATATCCCCAGCCCGAAGTACTTAATTTATTAAGCTACTGCTTTTCTTAATCTCAGTGGAGATATTTACTGATAAACAGCTACCTACGCAGCATGTTCATGTCGTTCCTAAATGAGCTTTTATCTCTCTGCCCTCACCACAAATCAGATTCTTCTGAGGAGTTCCCAGTACATTATCCTTTCCCCTGTGTAATTACCTTAACAAGATCCAGCTGTTTTTATTCTCAGAAGGTTTACTCCCTGATATACAGCTGCCTACCCCCTTCGTAAGTGCAGGTCCTAAATGAGCTTTTTTCTCTGTTCCTCACCACAATCTAGATTCTTTAGGGAGTTACCAGTACAGTAACCATACCAGGAAGTACTTAATTTATTAAGCTACTGCTTTCTTAATCTCAGTGGAGATATTTACTGATAAACAGCTACCTACGCAGCATGTTCATGTCGTTCCTAAATGAGCTTTTATCTCTCTGCCCTCACCACAAATCAGATTCTTCTGAGGGAGTTCCCAGTACATTATCCTTTCCCTGTGTAATTACCTTAACAAGCTCCAGCTGTTTTTATTCTCAGAAGGTTTACTCCCTGATATACAGCTGCCTACCCCCTTCGTAAGTGCAGGTCCTAAATGAGCTTTTTTCTCTGTTCCCTCACCACAATCCAGATTCTTTTGGGGAGTTACCAGTACAGTAACCATACCAGGAAGTACTTAATTTATTAAGCTACGCCTTTCTTAATCTCAGTGGAGATATTTACTGATAAACAGCTACTTACGCAGCATGTTCATGTCGTTCCTAAATGAGCTTTTATCTCTCTGCCCTCACCACAAATCAGATTCTTCTGAGAGTTCCCAGTACATTATCCTTTCCCCTGTGTAATTACCTTAACAAGCTCCAGCTGTTTTTATTCTCAGAAGGTTTCCTAGCTGATATACAGCTGCCTACCCCCCTTCGTAAGTGCAGGTACTAAATGAGCTTTTTTCTCTGTTCCCTCACCACAATCCAGATTCTTTTGGGGAGATACCAGTACAGTAACCATACCAGGAAGTATTTTAATTATTAAGCTACTGCTTTTCTTAATCTCAGTGGAGATATTTACTGATAAACAGCTACCTACGCAGCATGTTCATGTCGTTCCTAAATGAGCTTTTATCTCTCTGCCCTCACCACAAATCAGATTCTTCTGAGGAGTTCCCAGTACATTATCCTTTCCCCTGTGTATTTACCTTAACAAGCACCAGCTGTTTTTATTCTCAGAAGGTTTACTCCCTGATATACAGCTGCCTACCCCCTTCGTAAGTGCAGGTCATAAATGAGCTTATTTCTCTGTTCCCTCACCACAATCCAGATTCTTTTGGGGAGTTACCAGTACAGCAACCATACCAGCAGGTACTTAATTTATTAAGCTAATGCTTTTCTTATCTCAGTGGAGATATTTACTGATAAACAGCTACCTACGCAGCATGTTCATGTCGTTCCTAATGAGCTTTTATCTCTCTGCCCTCACCACAAATCAGATTCTTCTGAGGAGTTCCCAGTAAATTATCCTTTCCCTGTGTAATTACCTTAACAAGCTCCAGCTGTTTTTATTCTCAGAAGCTTTACTCCCTGATATACAGCTGCCTACCCCCTTCGTAAGTGCAGGTCCTAAATGAGCTTTTTTCTCTGTTCCCTCACCACAATCCAGATTCTTTTGGGGAGTTACCAGTACAGTAACCATACCAGGAAGTACTTAATTTATTAAGCTACTGCTTTTCTCAATCTCAGTGGAGATATTTACTGATAAACAGCTACATACGCAGCATGTTCATGTCGTTCCTAAATGAGCTTTTATCTCTCTGCCATCACCAAAAATCAGATTCTTCTGAAGAGTTCCCAGTACATTATCCTTTCCCCTGTGTAATTACCTTAACAAGCTAAAGCTGTTTTTATTCTCAGAAGGTTTACTCCCTGATATACAGCTGCCTAACCCCTTCGTAAGTGCAGGTCTTAAATGAGCTTTTTTCTCTGTTCCCTCACCACAATCCAGATTCTTTTGGGAGTTACCAGTACAGTAACCATAACAGGAAGTACTTAATTTATTAAGCTACTGCTTTTCTTAATCTCAGTGGAGATATTTACTGATAAACAGCTACCTATGCAGCATGTTCATGTCGTTCCTAAATGAGCTTTTATCTCTCTGCCCTCACCACAAATCAGATTCTTCTGAGGAGTTCCCAGTACATTATCCTTCCCCCTGTGTAAATTACCTTAACAAGCTCCAGCTGTTTTTATTCTCAGAAGGTTTACTCCCTGATATACAGCTGCCTACCCCCTTCGTAAGTGCAGGTCCTAAATGAGCTTTTTTCTCTGTTCCCTCACCACAATCAGATTCTTTTGGGGAGTTACCAGTACAGTAACCATACCAGAAGTACTTAATTTATTAAGCTACTGCTTTTCTTAATCTCAGTGGAGATATTTACTGATAAACAGCTACCTAGGCAGCATGTTCATGTCGTTCCTAAATGAGCTTTTATCTCTCTGCCCTCACCACAAATCAGATTCTTCTGAGGAGTTCCCAGTACATTATCCTTTCCCCTGTGTAATTACCTTAACAAGCTCCAGCTGTTTTTATTCTCAGAAGGTTTACTCCCTGATATACAGCTGCCTACCCCCTTCGTAAGTGTAGGTCCTAAATGAGCTTTTTTCTCTGTTCCCTCACCACAATCCAGATTCTTTTGGGGAGTTAACAGTACAGTAACCATACCAGGAAGTACTTAATTTATTAAGCTACTGCTTTTCTTAATCTCAGTGGAGATATTACTGATAAAAAGCTACCTACGCAGCATGTTCATGTCGTTCCTAAATGAGCTTTTTATCTCTCTGCCCTCACCACAAATCAGATTCTTCTGAGGAGTTCCAGTACATTATCCTTTCCCCTGTGTAATTACCTTAACAAGCTCCAGCTGTTTTTATTCTCAGAAGGTTTACTCCCTGATATACAGCTGCCTACCCCCTTGGTAAGTGAAGGTCCTAAATGAGCTTTTTTCTCTGTTCCCTCCCCACAATCCAGATTCTTTTGGGGAGTTACCAGTACAGTAACCATACCAGGAAGTACTTAATTTATTAAGCTACTGCTTTTCTTAATCTCAGTGGAGATATTTACTGATAAACAGCTACCTACGCAGCATGTTCATGTCGTTCCTAAATGAGCTTTTATCTCTCTGCCCTCACCACAAATCAGATTCTTCTGAGGAGTTCCCAGTACATTATCCTTTCCCCTGTGTAATTACCTTAACAAGCTCCAGCTGTTTTTATTCTCAGAAGGTTTACTCCCTGATATACAGCTGCCTACCTCCTTCGTAAGTGCAGGTCCTAACTGAGCTTTTTTCTCTGTTCCCTCAAAACAATCCAGATTCTTTTGGCGAGTTTCCAGTACAGTAACCATACCAGGAAGTACTTAATTATTAAGCTACTGCTTTTCTTAATCTCAGTGGAGATATTTACTGATAAACAGCTACCTACGCAGCATGTTCATGTCGTTCTTAAATGAGCTTTTATCTCTCTGCCCTCACCACAAATCAGATTCTTCTGAGGAGTTCCCAGTACATTATCGTTTCCCCTGTGTAATTACCTTACAAGCTCCAGGTGTTTTTATTCTCAGAAGGTTTACTCCCTGATATACAGCTGCCTACCTCCTTCGTAAGTGCAGGTCCTAAATGAGCTTTTTTCTCTGTTCCCTCACCACAATCCAGATTCTTTTGGGGAGTTACCAGTACAGTAACCATACCAGGAAGTACTTAATTTATTAAGCTACTGCTTTTCTTAATCTCAGTGGAGATATTTACTGATAAACAGCTACCTACGCAGCATGTTCATGTCGTTCCTAAATGAGCCTTTATCTCTCTGCCCTTACAACAAATCAGATTCTTCTGAGGAGTTCCCAGTACATTATCCTTTCCCCTGTGTAATTATCTTAAAATGCTCCAGCTGTTCTTATTCTCAGAAGGTTTACTCCCTGATATACAGCTGACTACCCCCTTCGTAAGTGCAGGTCCTAAATGAGCTTTTTTCTCTGTTCCCTCACCTCAATCCAGATTCTTTTGGGGAGTTACCAGTACAGTAACCATACCAGGAAGTACTTAATTTATTAAGCTACTGCTTTTCTTAATCTCAGTGGAGATATTTACTGATAAACAGCTACCTACGCAGCATGTTCATGTCGTTCCTAAATGAGCTTTTATCTCTCTGCCCTCACCACATATCAGATTCTTCTGAGGAGTTCCCAGTACATTATCCTTTCACCTGTGTAATTAGTTTAACAAGCTACAGCTGTTTTTATTCTCAGAAGGTTTACTCCCTGATATACAGCTGCCTACCCCCTTCGTAAGTGCAGGTCCTAAATGAGCTTTTTTCTCTGTTCCCTCACCACAATCCAGATTCTTTTGGGGAGTTACCAGTACAGTAACCATACCAGGAAGTACTTAATTTATTAAGCTACTGCTTTTCTTAATCTCAGTGGAGATATTTACTGATAAACAGCTACCTACGCAGCAGTGTTCATGTCGTTCCTAAATGAGCTTTTATCTCTCTGCCCTCACCACAAATCAGATTCTTCTGAGGAGTTCCCAGTACATCATCCTTTCCCCTGTGTAATTACCTTAACAAGCTCCAGCTGTTTTTATTCTCAGAAGGTTTGCTCCCTGATATACAGCTGCCTACCCCTTCGTAAGTGCAGGTCCTAAATGAGCTTTTTTCTCTGGTCCCTCACCACAATCCAGATTCTTTTGGGGAGTTACCAGTACAGTAACCATACCAGGAAGTACTTAATTTTTTAAGCTACTGCTTTTCTTAATCTCAGTGGAGATATTTACTGATAAACAGCTACCTATGCAGCATGTTCATGTCGTTCCTAAATGAGCTTTTATCTCTCTGCCCTCACCACAAATCAGATTCTTCTGAGGAGTTCCCAGTACATTATCCTTCCCCCTGTGTAATTACCTTAACAAGCTCCAGCTGTTTTTATTCTCAGAAGGTTTCCTCCCTGATATACAGCTGCCTACCCCCCTTCGTAAGTGCAGGTCCTAAATGAGCTTTTTTCTCTGTTCCCTCACCACAATCCAGATTCTTTTGGGAGTTACCAGTACAGTAACCATACCAGGAAGTACTTAATTTATTAAGCTATTGCTTTTCTTAATCTCAGTGGAGATATTTACTGATAAACAGCTACCTACGCAGCATGTTCATGTCGTTCTAAATGAGCTTTTATCTCTCTGCCCTCACCACAAATCAGATTCTTCTGAGGAGTTCCCAGTACATTATCCTTTCCCCTGTGTAATTACCTTAACAAGCTCCAGCTGTTTTTATTCTCAGAAGGTTTACTCCCTGATATACAGCTGCCTACCCCCCTTCGTAAGTGCAGGTCCTAAATGAGCTTTTTTCTCTGTTCCCTCACCACAATCCAGATTCTTTTGGGGAGTTACCAGTACAGTAACCATACCAGAAGTACTTAATTTATTAAGCTACTGCTTTTCTTAATCTCAGTGGAGATATTTACTGATAAACAGCTACCTAGACAGCATGTTCATGTCGTTCCTAAATGAGCTTTTATCTATCTGCCCTAACCACAAATCAGATTCTTCTGAGGAGTTCCCAGTACATTATCCTTTCCCCTGTGTAATTACCTTAAGAAGCTCCAGCTGTTTTTATTCTCAGAAGGTTTACTCCCTGATATACAGCTGCCTACCCCCTTCGTAAGTGTAGGTCCTAAATGAGCTTTTTTTCTCTGTTCCCTCACCACAATCCAGATTCTTTTGGGGAGTTAACAGTACAGTAACCATACCAGGAAGTACTTAATTTATTAAGCTACTGCTTTTCTTAATCTCAGTGGAGATATTTACTGATAAAAAGCTACCTACGCAGCATGTTCATGTCGTTCCTAAATGAGCTTTTATCTCTCTGCCCTCACCACAAATCAGATTCTTCTGAGGAATTCCCAGTACATTATCCTTTCCCCTGTGTAATTACCTTAACAAGCTCCAGCTGTTTTTATTGTCAGAAGGTTTACTCCCTGATATACAGCTGCCTACCCCCTTGGTAAGTGCAGGTCCTAAATGAGCTTTTTTCTCTGTTCCCTCCCCACAATCCAGATTCTTTTGGGGAGTTACCAGTACAGTAACCATACCAGGAAGTACTTAATTTATTAAGCTACTGCTTTTCTTAATCTCAGTGGAGATATTTACTGATAAACAGCTACCTACGCAGCATGTTCATGTCGTTCCTAAATGAGCTTTTATCTCTCTGCCCTCACCACAAATCAGATTCTTCTGAGGAGTTTCCCAGTACATTATCCTTTCCCCTGTGTAATTACCTTAACAAGCTCCAGCTGTTTTATTCTCAGAAGGTTTACTCCCTGATATACAGCTGCCTACCTCCTTCGTAAGTGCAGGTCCTAACTGAGCTTTTTTCTCTGTTCCCTCAAAACAATCCAGATTCTTTTGGGGAGTTTCCAGTACAGTACCCATACCAGGAAGTACTTAATTTATTAAGCTACTGCTTTTCTTAATCTCAGTGGAGATATTTACTGATAAACAGCTACCTACGCAGCATGTTCATGTCGTTCTTAAATGAGCTTTTATCTCTCTGCCCTCACCACAAATCAGATTCTTCTGAGGAGTTCCCAGTACATTATCGTTTCCCCTGTGTAATTACCTTAACAAGCTCCAGGTGTTTTTATTCTCAGAAGGTTTACTCCCTGATATACAGCTGCCTACCTCCTTCGTAAGTGCAGGTCCTAAATGAGCTTTTTTCTCTGTTCCCTCACCACAATCCAGATTCTTTTGGGGAGTTACCAGTACAGTAACCATACCAGGAAGTACTTAATTTATTAAGCTACTGCTTTTCTTAATCTCAGTGGAGATATTTACTGATAAACAGCTACCTACGCAGCATGTTCATGTCGTTCCTAAATGAGCTTTTATCTCTCTGCCCTCACCACAAATCAGATTCTTCTGAGGAGTTCCCAGTACATTATCCTTTCCCTGTGTAATTACCTTAACAAGCTCCAGCTGTTTTTATTCTCAGAAGGTTTACTCCCTGATATACAGCTGCCTACCCCCTTCGTAAGTGCAGGTCCTAAATGAGCTTTTTTCTCTGTTCCCTCACCACAATCCAGATTCTGTTGGGGAGTTACCAGTACAGTAACCATACCAGGAAGTACTTAATTTATTAAGCTACTGCTTTTCTTAATCTCAGTGGAGATATTTACTGATAAACAGCTACCTATGCAGCATGTTCATGTCGTTCCCAAATGAGCTTTTATCTCTCTGCCCTCACCACAAATCAGATTCTTCTGAGGAGTTCCCAGTACATTATCCTTTCCCCTGTGTAATTACCTTAACAAGCTCCAGCTGTTTTTATTCTCAGAAGGTTTACTCCCTGATATACAGCTGCCTACCCCCTTCGTAAGTGCAGGTCTTAATGAGCTTTTTTCTCTGTTCCCTCACCACAATCCAGATTCTTTTGGGGAGTTACCAGTACAGTAACCATACCAGAAGTACTTAATTTATTAAGCTACTGCTTTTCTTAATCTCAGTGGAGATATTTACTGATAAACAGCTACCTACGCAGCATGTTCATGTCGTTCCTAAATGAGCTTTTATCTCTCTGCCCTCACCACAAATCAGATTCGTCTGAGGAGTTCCCAGTACATTATCCTTTCCCCTGTGTAATTACCTTAAGAAGCTCCGGCTGTTTTCATTCTCAGAAGGTTTACTCCCTGATATACAGCTGCCTTCCCCCTTCGTAAGTGCAGGTCTTAAATGAGCTTTTTTCTCTGTTCCCTCACCACAATCCAGATTCTTTTGGGGAGTTACCAGTACAGTAACCATACCAGGAAGTACTTAATTTATTAAGCTACTGCTTTTCTTAATCTCAGTGGAGATATTTACTGATAAACAGCTACCTACGCAGCATGTTCATGTCGTTCCTAAATGAGCTTTTATCTCTCTGCCCTCGCCACAAATCAGATTCTTCTGAGGAGGTCCCAGTACATTATCCTTTCCCCTGTGTAATTACCTTAACAAGCTCCAGCTGTTTTCATTCTCAGAAGGTTTACTCCCTGATATACAGCTGCCTACCCCTTCGTAAGTGCAGGTCCTAAATGAGCTTTTTTCTCTGTTCCCTCACCACAATCCAGATTCTTTTGGGAGTTACCAGTACAGTAACCAAACGAGGAAGTACTTAATTTATTAAGCTACTGCTTTTCTTAATCTCAGTGGAGATATTTACTGATAAACAGCTACCTACGCAGCATGTTCATGTCGTTCCAAATGAGCTTTTATCTCTGTGCCCTCACCACAAATCAGATTCTTCTGAGGAGTTCCCAGTACATTATCCTTAACCCTGTGTAATTACCTTAACAAGCTCCAGCTGTTTTTATTCTCAGAAGGTTTACTCCCTGATATACAGCTGCCTACCCCCTTCGTAAGTGCAGGTCCTAAATGAGCTTTTTTCTCTGTTCCCTCACCACAATCCAGATTCTTTTGGGGAGTTACCAGTACAGTAACCATACCAGGAAGTACTTAATTTATTAAGCTACTGCTTTTCTTAATCTCAGTGGAGATATTTACTGATAAACAGCTCCCTACGCAGCATGTTCATGTCGTTCCTAAATGAGCTTTTATCTCTCTGCCCTCACCACAAATCAGATTCTTCTGAGGAGTTCCCAGTACATTATCCTTTCCCCTGTGTAATTACCTTAACAAGCTCCAGCTGTTTTCATTCTCAGAAGGTTTACTCCCTGATATACAGCTGCCTACCCCCTTCGTAAGTGCAGGTCCTAAATGAGCTTTTTTCTCTGTTCCCTCACCACAATCCAGATTCTTTGGGGAGTTACCAGTACAGTAACCAAACGAGGAAGTACTTAATTTATTAAGCTACTGCTTTTCTTAATCTCAGTGGAGATATTTACTGATAAACAGCTACCTACGCAGCATGTTCATGTCGTTCCCAAATGAGCTTTTATCTCTCTGCCCTCACCACAAATCAGACTCTTCTGAGGAGTTCCCAGTACATTAACCTTTCCCTGTGTAATTACCTTAACAAGCTCCAGCTGTTTTTATTCTCAGAAGGTTTACTCCCTGATATACAGCTGCCTACCCCCTTCGTAAGTGCAGGTCCTAAATGAGCTTTTTTCTCTGTTCCCTCACCACAATCCAGATTCTTTTGGGGAGTTACCAGTACAGTAACCATCCCAGGAAGTACTTAATTTATTAAGCTACTGCTTTTCTTAATCTCAGTGGAGATATTTACTGATAAACAGCTACCTACGCAGCATGTTCATGTCGTTCCTAAATGAGCTTTATCTCTCTGCCCTCACCACAAATCAGATTCTTCTGAGGAGTTCCCAGTACATTATCCTTTCACCTGTGTAATTACCTTAACAAGCTCCAGCTGTTTTTATTCTCAGAAGGTTTACTCCCTGATATACAGCTGCCTACCCCCTTCGTAAGTGCAGGTCCTAATGAGCTTTTTTCTCTGTTCCCTCACCACAATCCAGATTCTTTTGGGGAGTTACCAGTACAGTAACCATACCAGGAAGTACTTAATTTATTAAGCTTCTGCTTTTCTTAATATCAGTGGAGATATTTACTGATAAACAGCTACCTACGCAGCATGTTCATGTCGTTCCTAAATGAGCTTTTATCTCTCTGCCCTCACCACAAATCAGATTCTTCTGAGGAGTTCCCAGTACATTATCCTTTCCCCTGTGTAATTACCTTAACAAGCTCCAGCTGTTTTTATTCTCAGGAGGTTTACTCCCTGATATACAGCTGCCTACCCCCTTCGTAAGTGCAGGTCCTAAATGAGCTTTATTCTCTGTTCCCTCACGACAATCCAGATTCTTTTGGGAGTTACCAGTACAGTAACCATACCAGGAAGTACTTAATTTATTAAGCTACTGCTTTCTTAATCTCAGTGGAGATATTTACTGATAAACAGCTACCTACGCAGCATGTTGATGTCGTTCCTAAATGAGCTTTTATCTCTCTGCCCTCACCACAAAAAAGATTCTTCTGAGGAGTTCCCAGTACATTATCCTTTCCCCTGTGTAATTACGTTAACAAGTTCCAGCTGTTTTTATTCTCAGAAGGTTTACTCCCTGATATACAGCTGCCTACCCCCTTCGTAAGTGCAGGTCCTAAATGAGCTCTTTTCTCTGTTCCCTCACCACAATCCAGATTCTTTTGGGGAGTTACCAGTACAGTAACCATACCAGGAAGTAATTAATTTATTAAGCTACTGCTTTTCTTAATCTCAGTGGAGATATTTACTGATAAACAGCTACCTACGCAGCATGTTCATGTCGTTCCTAAATGAGCTTTTATCTCTCTGCCCTCACCACAAATCAGATTCTTCTGAGGAGTTCCCAGTACATTATCCTTTCCCCTGTGTAATTACCTTAACAAGCTCAGCTTTTTTATTCTCAGAAGGTTTACTCCCTGATATACAGCTGCCTACCCCCTTCGTAAATGCAGGTCCTAAATGAGCTTTTTCTCTGTTCCCTCACCACAATCCAGATTCTTTTGGGGAGTTACCAGTACAGTAACCATACCAGGAAGTACTTAATTTATTAAGCTACTGCTTTTCTTAATCTCAGTGGAGATATTTACTGATAAACAGCTACCTACGCAGCATGTTCATGTCGTTCCTAAATGAGCTTTTATCTCTCTGCCCTCACCACAAACAAGATTCTTCTGAGGAGTTCCCAGTACATTATCCTTTCCCCTGTGTAATTACCTTAACAAGCTCCAGCTGTTTTTATTCTCAGAAGGTTTACTCCCTGATATACAGCTGCCTACCCCCTTCGTAAGTGCAGGTCCTAAATGAGCTTTTTTCTCTGTTCCCTCACCACAATCCAGATTCTTTTGGGAGTTACCAGTACAAAAAACATACCAGGAAGTACTTAATTTATTAAGCTTCTACTTTTCTTAATCTCAGTGGAGATATTTACTGATAAACAGCTACCTACGCAGCATGTTCATGTCGTTCCTAAATGAGCTTTTATCTCTCTGCCCTCACCACAAATCAGATTCTTCTGAGGAGTTCCCAGTACATTACCCTGTCCCCTTTGTAATTACCTTAACAAGCTCCAGCTGTTTTATTCTCAGAAGGTTTACTCCCTGATATACAGCTGCCTACCCCCTTCGTAAGTGCAGGTCCTAAATGAGCTTTTTTCTCTGTTCCCTCACCACAATCCAGATTCTTTTGGGGAGTTACCATACAGTAACCATACCAGGAAGTACTTAATTTATTAAGCTACTGCTTTTCTTAATCTCAGTGGGGATATTTACTGATAAACAGCTACCTACGCAGCATGTTCATGTCGTTCCTAAATGAGCTTTTATCTCTCTGCCCTCACCATAAATGAGATTCTTCTGAGGAGTTCCCTGTACATTATCCTTTCCCATGTGTAATTACCTTAACAAGCTCCAGCTGTTTTTATTCTCAGAAGGTTTACTCCCTGATATACAGCTGCCTACCACCTCGTAAGTGCAGGTCCTAAATGAGCTTTTTTCTCTGTTCCCTCACCACAATCCAGATTCTTTTGGGGAGTTACCAGTACAGTAACCATACCAGGAAGTACTTAATTTATTAAGCTACTGCTTTTCTTAATCTCAGTGGAGATATTTACTGATAAACAGCTACCTACGCAGCATGTTCATGTCGTTCCTAAATGAGCTTTTATCTCTCTGCCCTCCACACAAATCAGATTCTTCTCAGGAGTTCCCAGTACATTATCCTTTCCCCTGTGTAATTACCTTAACAAGCTCCAGCTGTTTTTATTCTCAGAAGGTTTCCTCCCTGATATACAGCTGCCTACCCCCTTCGTAAGTGCAGGTCCTAAATGAGCTTTTTTCTCTGTTCCCTCACCACAATCCAGAGTCTTTTGGCGAGTTACCAGTACAGTAACCATACCAGGAAGTACTTAATTTATTAAGCTACTGCTTTTCTTAATCTCAGTGGAGATATTTACTGATAAACAGCTACCTACGCAGCATGTTCATGTCGTTCCTAAATGAGCTTTTATCTCTCTGCCCTCACCACAAATCAGATTCTTCTGAGGAGTTCCCAGTACATCATCCTTTCCCCTGTGTAATGACCTTAACAAGCTCCAGCTGTTTTTATTCTCAGAATTTTTACTCCCTGATATACAGCTGCCTACCCCCTTCGTAAGTGCAGGTCCAAATGAGCTTTTTTCTCTGTTCCATCACCACAATCCAGATTCTTTTGGGGAGTTACCAGTACAGTACCATACCAGGAAGTACTTAATTTATTAAGCTACTGCTTTTCTTAATCTCAGTAGAGATATTTACTGATAAACAGCTACCTACGCAGCATGTTCATGTCGTTCCTAAATGAGTTTTATCTCTCTGCCCTCACCACAAATCAGATTCTTCTGAGGAGTTCCCAGTACATTATCCTTTCCCCTGTGTAATTACCTTAACAAGCTCCAGCTGTTTTTATTCTCTGAAGGTTTCCTCCCTGATATACAGCTGCCTACCCCCTTCGTAAATGCAGGTCCTAAATGAGCTTTTTTCTCTGTTCCCTCACCACAATCCAGATTCTTTTGGGGAGTTACCAGTACAGTAACCATACCAGGAAGTACTTAATTCATTAAGCTACTGCTTTTCTTAATCTCAGTGGAGATATTTACTGATAAACAGCTACCTACGCAGCACGTTCATGTCGTTCCTAAATGAGCTTTTATCTCTCTGCCCTCACCACAAATCAGATTCTTCTGAGGAGTTCCCAGTACATTATCCTTTCCCCTGTGTAATTACCTTAACAAGCTCCAGCTGTTTTTATTCTCAGAAGGTTTACTCCCTGATATACAGCTGCCTACCCCCTTCGTAAGTGCAGGTCCTAAATGAGCTTTTTTCTCTGTTCCCTCACCACAATCCAGATTCTTTTGGGGAGTTACCAGTACAGTAACCATACCAGGAAGTACTTAATTTATTAAGCTACTGCTTTTCTTAATCTCAGTGGAGATATTTACTGATAAACAGCTACCTACGCAGCATGTTCATGTCGTTCCTAAATGAGATTTTATCTCTCTGCCCTCACCACAAATCATATTCTTGTGAGGAGTTCCCAGGACATTATCCTTTCCCCTGTGTAATTACCTTAACAAGCTCCAGCTGTTTTTATTCTCAGAAGGTTTACTCCCTGATATACAGCTGCCTACCCCCTTAGTAAGTGCAGGTCCTAAATGAGCTTTTTTCTCTGTTCCCTCACGACAATCCAGATTCTTTGGGGAATTACCAGTACAGTAACCATACCAGGAAGTACTTAATTTATTAAGCTACTGCTTTTCTTAATCTCAGTGGAGATAATTACTGATAAACAGCTACCTACGCAGCATGTTCATGTCGTTCCTAAATGAGCTTTTATCTCTCTGCCCTCACCACAAATCAGATTCTTCTGAGGAGTTCCCAGTACATTATCCTTTCCCCTGTGTAATTACCTTAACAAGCTCCAGCTGTTTTTATTCTCTGAAGGTTTCCTCCCTGATATACAGCTGCCTACCCCCTTCGTAAGTGCAGGTCCTAAATGAGCTTTTTTTCTCTGTTCCCTCACCACAATCCAGATTCTTTTGGGGAGTTACCAGTACAGTAACCATACCAGGAAGTACTTAATTTATTAAGCTACTGCTTTTCTTAATCTCAGTGGAGATATTTACTGATAAACAGCTACCTACGCAGCATGTTCATGTCGTTCCTAAATGAGCTTTTATCTCTCTGCCCTCACCACAAATCAGATTCTTCTGAGGAGTTCCCAGTACATTATCCTTTCCCCTGTGTAATTACCTTAACAAGCTCCGGCTGTCTTTATTCTCAGAAGGTTTACTCCCTGATATACAGCTGCCTACCCCCTTCGTAAGTGCAGGTCCTAAATCAGCTTTTTTCTCTGTTCCCTCCCCACAATCCAGACTGTTTTGGGGAGTTACCAGTACAGTAACCATACCAGGAAGTACTTAATTTATTAAGCTACTGCTTTTCTTAATATCAGTGGAGATATTTACTGATAAACAGCTACCTACGCAGCATGTTCATGTCGTTCTTAATGAGCCTTTTATCTCTCTGCCCTCACCACAAATCAGATTCTTCTGAGGAGTTCCCAGTACATGATCCTTTCCCCTGTGTAATTACCTTAACAAGCTCCAGCTGTTTTTATTCTCAGAAGGTTTACTCCCTGATATACAGCTTCCTACCCCCTTCGTAAGTGCAGGTCCTAAATGAGCTT